>NC_053495.1:138742799-138897799 GCF_905171775.1 Rana temporaria
AAGGATAATAGATATGCATGTGCTATGTTATAGCAGCATAAGACATATGGCTGTCCTATGGTATAGAAGAATACTAGATATGGATGTCTATGTTGTAGAAGCATATGGATGTCCTATGGTATATAAGCATAATACATATGGATGTCTTATGGTATATAAGCATAATACATATGGATGTCCTATGGTATAAGCATAATACATATGGATGTCCTATGGTATATAAGCATAATACATATGGATTTCCTATGGTATAGAAGCATAATACATATGGATGTCCTATGGGATAGAAACATAGATATGAAAGTCCTATACAGAATCTTATGATACTGGTAGCTGGTATAGGGATTGGTAAGGTCTATAGCTATGTAACCTTTGGAGCTGGTAATCAGAGAAGACAAGCAGTAACATTGTATCATCTGTCCTTACATAGAACTGACACAGGACGTCTGTCTGTTTGCTTATAGGAGACTCATTACTCAGTGACAAGTATGGCCATTGGTGTAATTAGCTATATTTCTATATTTCCTATTAAATGGCTTTCAAATCATGGATAATGCGATTAAAGGGACAGTATAGCCCCCAACATAACTTTCCCCTGGCTGCAGAACTAGAATGTCACTGGTGGCTTATTATTTCTTGATATCAATGTGCTACATTTAAATAACTACCCCCTCTCTCTCTCTCTCTCTCTCTCTCTCTCTCTCTCTCTCTCTCTCTCTCTCTCTCTCTCTCTCTCTCTCTATACATACTATCAATAAATATGTTGTACATTATTGAACAAAACTGTAAATTACAGGGCTGAAAATAAAGATATAAAATGTAGAAACGTCAGATTAGATAATTCAGTTAATTGCATAGTAAACAGAAGTGTGTGTGTATTGATACATTACATTTTACATTATTGATAATAGAGAAATTAATGATACTATTATATTGTATTTTAGTATAACATAAGTTGTACATATTAGTACTTGTATGTAAACACCCTCATTATCATTTCCCTTTTCTTTTTACATCATTTTAGTTCCACTTTCTTACAAAATTGGGTAATATTTAGCTAACATGCCAAAACTGGGTAATCTTCTAAGATGTAAAGATTCTTTCCATTTGATATGTCCGTTTTCCGAAAAATACAGTAATAACTTAAATCAAAAATTAATACACACACACACACACAAAAAAAAAATATATGACTACAAAAATAGGGTAGTGCTTTAGACATTTGGGTGCATAAAATATGGTTGATTGATTTGTGATGTAATAAAGAGTATTTCCTCTAAATATTAGTGCTTTGATTACATGTGGACATGTTACAAAGCAGTTTTCTGATAGTGAATTTGGTGCAGAACATAGTCTGTTTATTTCAATGCAGGTAGTTTCTCATCATGTAAAGACTGCATTACATTGTTATACATAACAAAAGTAACTCTGAATACCATTTTTATTTGTATTTTTTTTTTTTTACATTTTAGTAAAAATAAAGTTAAGGAAGGGAAAAAATACTGAAGCAAAATACTGAAAGTATCCTGTTATGCAGGCATCAATCTCCAAAAAAATCAACCTAAAATTAAATATAAAAAAATAAATGTTGGCAGCAGTTTTCTTCTAAATAATGGAGCTTGTTTTTATAACTTGGCAATGTCATGGTGACCAAACACGGTTACTTCTTAATAATAGGCATATAAAAATAACAAAACACTACTGCATCAGTTGCTAGAAAATATGCTGTGACTCAGCTATTGAATGAAAATGGAAACATGGAATTCATCACTTATAGACATTATGCAAGGAAATACAAAAATAAATAAATAAAATATTTACTTAGGGAAAGAATACATTGTTTTGATCAAAAACACTATTATTATTTGGATAATTTGCCTTTTTAATGTATTATCAATGATTGCTCAGGCATTTTTCCCCCACAGTGCTTATATCTTTTTTACCATCCTGTCACAATAAATAAAGTACAGAGCTGCACAATTTCAAAGAGGAAAGCAGGAAAAAAAAATATTCTATTTCAGATTTATCATTTGTTTCAACAGAAGAAATCAAAGGATTTCATATTTCTGTAGAAAGGGTCTTTCCTCCTACTTTAGAAATCTCCGTTTCTCCCAGCAAAAGGGCTGGTTTAGTAAAGAATTCATTTTCTTATGTCATAGAAATTCAATCTTATATTTGTAGTTTTTATTCCTTTTAAATCATTTAAATAATTTTACTTCAAATTAAAATTTATTAAATCTATTTAAATATAATATTGCTTTCTGCATACTTATGACAACATCCAATAGGAGGAAACATGGAATTCCTCCTATTGGATGTTGTCATAAGTATGCAGAAATAAATATTATATTTAAAATGATTTAATACATTTTAATTTGAAGTAACATTATGCTGTCTCTTTTGTTGCTTGTATTTTCATTGTTTGAGGAATGTGTTACAAAATAACATATTGGATCCATTCCATTGAAACAGAAAAAAAAGTAAAGCTATATTCACTTTGACTAACCAATCATGTGCAGGGAAGTTACAAAAATAGAAAAAGAAAAACAGAACTTTTGAACACCTAACCTGATTGAACATTTTCTCCTCCTTTTAGTAAGATCAATCACATTTAGAAAATGCTAGGGAGGGCACTAATTAGCATTATAGAAAATGTTCAATGAAATTTCAATGCATTATTGGTTGTGGCTGTGTGATCTCAGCCTTATGTAGCTCAGGGACATTTTAAATATGTAATCTATGAATATAATTTTTCTAAAAAATTGAACATTGATGTTTATACTCAGAAAAAAAATACACCCATTATATGTAGCAAAACTGAATCATTACTCTAAAGTTGAAATGATAATTTCTCTAAACTTTATATGCATCATATCCATAGTAAAATAAATACAAATTATTTTATTATTAACCAAGTCACCTTGAATTCTCATTTGCCATATTATTCAGAACTGAAAGTTTATATAATGACTTCATGAGTCATTTGGATTCCTCAAATCCTGAAGTACTGGGTTTCCTTTATTTCCAAATAGTACATTTAGCTTGTTTCCTCTCTGTCTTTATTGCTTTATACATTATGCATAACTGATTTGGGTCTGGTTTAAACTGGATTAGATAGGAAATGTTTGCACTTTTAATATCACAGATTGGGGGTTTGGAATGAACCACAGATTTCCTTTGCCGAATATTCGTTTGGAGAGTTGGAGTAAAAATGTTCCCATCTTCAATTTTTGTCACTTTCATATATAAGTTCTGTAATAGACATGTTGCACCATATACATTAGAATTATCTATATTTATTATCTTAGTTATTTTATACATTAGAATTATCTATATTTATTATCTTAGTTATTTTATACATTAGAATTATCTATATTTATTATCTTAGATATATTATACATTAGAATTATCTATATTTATTATCTTAGTTATATTATACATTATAATTATCTATATTTATTATCTTAGTTATATTATACATTAGAATTATCTATATTTATTATCGTAATTATATTATACATTAGAATTATCTATAATTATTATTGTAATTATATTATACATTAGAATTATCTATATGTATTATCTTAGTTATATTATACATCAGAATTATCTATATTTATTATCTTAATTATATTATACATTAGAATTATCTATAATTATTATTGTAATTATATTATACATTAGAATTATCTATATTTATTATCTTAGTTATATTATACATCAGAATTATCTATATTTATTATCTTAATTATATTATACATTAGAATTATCTATATTTATTATCTTAGTTATATTATACATTAGAATTATCTATATTTATTATCTTAATTATATTATACATTAGAATTATCATGGGGGCATCTTCTACTCTAGCTGACCCCAGGATTTGTGTACCTTGGCATGCAGCAATTCACTAATTACAGGCATACCCCACTTTTAAGTACACAATGGGGTTTATTTACTAAAGCTGGAAAGTGCAAAATCAGGCTCACTTCTGCACAGAAATCAATGAGCTTCCAGGTTTTAATACCAGGCTTAATTGAACAAGTTGGGGTTAGAAGCTCATTAGTTTCTATGCGGAAGTGAGCCTGATTTTGCTCTTTCCAGTGATAGTAAATAATCTCCATTGTGTACTTAAAAGTGGGGTATGGTGTAGTTAATAGGCTCCCAATGTGTTTCAGAACAGTGCAATTCTCAGGCCTCGTACACACGACCGAGTTTCTCAGCAAATACCAGCAAGAAACTTGCTGGGAGATATTTTTTGCAGAAGAAACCGGTCGTGTGTACATTTTCTTCGAGGAAACTGTCGTGAAACTCGACGAGCCAAAAAGAGAGCAAGTTCTCTATTTCCTTGACGGGAATGGAGAAAATTGGCTTGTCGAGTTTCTCGACGGCTTCACAAAGAACTCGACGAGCAAAACTATGTGTTTCGCCCGTCGAGTTTCTCGGTCGTGTGTACGAGGCCTGACTCTATGCACAATCATTGTGAATGATTCCCTACAGCATCTAAAATAGAGCAGTCTGAATATCTGGACATTTATAGAGGGTGGAAATCTCTGATTGTTCTCTAAACTAACAACATGAATAAAAACTAAAAATAATTATTTCTGTTATACAATTTCTTATTTTTCTTTTCCACACATTCTTCTTTACATGTGAAGTTAGCTTTAAGCTGGCCATGCATATGGGATTCCCCCCCCCCCACAAATTATGTAACTATAATGCCCTGAACACACGATCAGACCTTTGTCCGATCAAATTCACATCGGAATTCCGACGGAGTAAAATAGAAAATGTTTTCTATGTAAACTCCGATTGACTTCATCGGAATTTCTGATGGAATTACTCCGATGGGGCATACACACGGTCGGAATTTCCATCGGAACTTTTTCCATCGGAAATTCCAATCTTGTATATGGGGCTTTAGACATTCACATATTCAGGCTGATTTACTAAAGGAAAAAAAGATTCACACAATAACTTGTTCATCAATTCAATTATCCAATCACGTAAAAAAAGAAAATCCCTGTGTATTTATTTCATCTTCACGTGATTGGATAATTGAAGTAAATATCCACATAATTCATTGTATTTAAGCACAGACACTCAGACAGCAAGTAAATTGGAGGTTGACTAAAAAATGTATAAACTAGGCTTCTACTAAAGTTCAGGGCCATCTCTTATGTATTGAACTCTATTGTAATTTTACGGCCCCCCCTCCATATTGTAATGCGCTGTGCAAACTGTTGGCACTATATAATAATAATAATTAATAGAAGCTCTTACAACCTAAGGCTGTCCATACGTTATACAATTTTCCTTTAGATTTACACAGTGAGTGTTCACTTAGCTTAGTAAATAAGGTGAAGCTGTATCCACTTGGAATGCATAAACATGTGCAAAGACAATGTAATAAGAGAATTTTTGCCAGCACATGATTGGGTGATCGAAGTGAACATCTTCATCTCATTCAATACTGTAAGTTGAGTGAACATTTATTTTACAAAGTGAACATGCTCAGCCTATTATTCCTTTAGTAAACCAACCCCAGTGTCTTTTTGAAGTATGTCAACAGGGGCAGACTGACCATTCGGGCACTCAGGCACTGCCCGAGGGCCCCATGGCATTAGGGGGCCCCATCAGGGTTCCCAGCCTCAGTAAAAGCAAAGGACAGTATGTAAAAATCTGTGTTTTAAAAAAATCACAAGATTATAGCTGCCCCGCCTCTCCAGTACCTTTTCAGTGTGTGTATGTGTATTCTGTGTGTATGTATACCGTGTGTGTATATTGTGTGTCTGTGTGTGTATACTGTATGTGTGTGTGTATACTGTGTGGCCCAATAATCTATTGCCTGGGGGCCCCATAATCTCCTATTGCCCGGGAGCCCCATGAGTTGTCAGTCTGCCCCTGCATGCCAACCTTATGACCTATGACCTATCATCAAGCTTAGTTATGTTAGAATAGCTTTAAAATTAATTTTATTTTTTACATTTTTAATATAACCGCTTAATGAGCTTTTATTGGAAGTTTTATCACTGTACATACATGTTAGATGTCTATTTTCTAATCTAAATGTGCTTCTGTTCTCTCCTTAGCCTCAGAAAAGTCCGCCTGCCCATCTTTGGAAGATTCTCCACCTTTTCCTCCATCCTTCAAGTCTTATACATGGGGCAGTTTGGTTGGCTCTGAACTACGACAGTTGGTGCAGCAGAACTACAGGCCATCAGGACTGGAGAGAAGCTCATCCCTAGGACTCTATGGAGACAGGGACCCTCCGACTCATCCCTCACCTCTATACAATTCAGAAAGGGGTGTTCATGGGCTGTATGGGGACTATGCACAAGGAGTGTCTCACTATGGAGAGTCCTGTTCTGCCACTGCGTTATATGGAGAAAAGACACAAGGCATCAAGGTGGAGTCTGATCTGCTGTGTACACGACTGCTGCTTAACACCGGCTCCTACAAATGTATAAAGTGTAGTAAGGTATGAACACATTATTGTGTCTAAAACACAACACAGCTATATACATTGCCTTTAATTGATTTTTGGCCGAATAAATAGATTCAAATGGGGGGTGACTCACAATATTGATTTATACTGTCTTTCTATAGTTAGCACCACCTACTTTGCATTAGCAATGGTTTATATTTAATTAACCACCATGTCTTATTATTTCCTCATAGGTGTTCTCCACACCTCATGGACTGGAGGTTCATGTACGGAGATCGCACAGTGGTACAAGACCATTTGCATGCGAAATGTGTGGAAAGACGTTTGGCCATGCTGTCAGCTTAGAGCAACATAAGGCTGTCCATTCTCAGGTAAGAAGAAAGAACAATGCCCAAATGTGCTCAAAGTGAACCTTTATTTGGCTATGCAGAAAAAAAGTGTCAATAATCCTTCTCCCCATCCTGCCCAGTGGTACATGCCCACCTTTTCTTTACCATTTGAAGTGCCCTGTTTAGCAGCCATAAGCAGAAGAAGCCATCTAACAGTGAGGGTGTTTGGTGATTGGCCCAGCACTGTCACATGGAGTGATTCACATGCTTCTCCAGTATGGAATGTTTTTTTTTTCTGCTCTTGGTAGCTAAATAAAGTGGGAGGATAGTGAAGAAAAGGTAAGCATATTCTGTTGGAAAGAGGAGGGGGGGAAGGGGGTTAGGCAAACCCTCTGTTCTACCCTGCAATGGGAAAAGCAGAGGTTTGCTTTAACGTATTACAACAGTAAAATCAGTCTGTATATTCAGTAAAGCATGTTTGTTATACTTACTGTGGAACCTAAGGGGTTAATCATCCGCATTGTGTAAAATGTCTGTTTGATCCTGTCTTCTCTGATCATCTCCTACTTCCACTGTCCCCTGATAATTTCCTGATAACACATAGTCTATGGAGTCAGGCTGCACATGCTCAGTTTGGTGTGTATTGCTAGGGAGAGTGCATGTGATCAGCGCAGGGCCAATCAGCACTGTCCAGGCAGAGGGTCAGGGGTCTTGTTGTCTCATAGGACAGTCAGACTCCTCCTACAAGCTTTAACCAGTGCTTGGCTGGACACTAATAGAAGTCACAAGACTGCTCTAACTGCTCATGAGAAAAGGAATTTACTAAAATAATTGCATTTCCATGTTCTGTGTACTGTGGGAGACCAGGTATCGTGAATGCAGGGTCACGTTTCTAGGCTGGATTGATGTAACATTTGATTAGCGTATTAAAGGAGCGGCCAGTGCTCATTTCTCTCTGAAAATTCTAGCTGCCTGCCTTTTTTATTATATATATGCGTTAATCTTTGTACATTTTTTTTTGTTTGAACATTTTGAATTCCTTGGCCATTTGCACTTCTAAAAAAGGCATATTTTACAATCCATAGAAATAGAAAACGGGGGAAATATTAAATAACATTTTTACCATGCTGCGGTACTAGTGAATTCTGTTCTTGAGCGATATGTATATAATCGTCAGGTTTATATTTATTGTTTTATTTCTATTGAATTTCTTGCAGGAGAGAAGTTTTGATTGTAAAATCTGTGGCAAAAGTTTTAAGAGGTCATCAACGCTTTCCACACATTTACTTATCCACTCAGACACAAGGCCGTACCCCTGTCAGTACTGTGGCAAGCGTTTCCACCAGAAGTCAGACATGAAGAAACACACGTTTATACATACAGGTGAGTGTATGTGTGTGCTGAAAATCCTGTCTCTGGGACATGTCATATTTTACCATTAGATTGCTTAGAAAATCTGATTGTCGCATCTGTAATCCATTGAGAACAACAAGTCTATTTGCAGTGGTGGCAGATGGGACTTGTAGTTCATTCAGTTACAGGTCTCAGGGAATGAATGATAACAACAAAGCCTGGGGAATGCCCAGGAGAAACCCAAGCCTACTTACCGACCAGCTCGCATAAAACCAATTAACCTCAGGGAATGAATGATGCAGGTCTGCAGGTTGAGCCCCACACAGTCCAACAAAATTTAAGAGCAGCTGCAGGGGAGAAGAACCTCTGCAAGCTGTCACAGGCGGAAGGGAGGGCATTTGAACCATGTTACACCCTAAATACGGGTGCAAAAGGTGTACAGTACTTAGCCGTTAACCACTTAAATATTGGGAACTTTCACCCCCTTCCTGCCCAGGCCAATTTTCAGCTTTAGGCGCTGTTGCATTTTGAAAGACAATTGCGTGGTCAAGCAACACTGTACCCAAACTAAATTTTTTATCTTTTTTTTTTTTTACACAAATTAGAAGCAGTAGTAGAGATAGCACTTGATGTAGTAGTAGAACAGTAGTAGAGACTTTATTAGGAGCAGTAATAGAGACAGCATTTAATGCAGTAGAAATAATAATAGTAGTAGAAAATGTATTAGCGGCAGTAGAAGAGACAGCATTGGATACAGAAGTAATAGTAGAGATAGCATTAGATGCAGTAATAATAATAGTAGTAGACACTGTATCAGAAGCAGTAGTAGAGACAACATTAAATGCAGTAGTGGTAATAATGGTAGGGGTGATATTAGAAGCTGTAGTAGAGATAGCATTATGATGCAGTAGTACTTATAGCAGTAGAGAGAGCATCTGATGCAGTAGTACTACTAGTAGTAGTATAGAGTGTATTATATGCAGTGGTAGCAATAATAGTAGTAGAAACAGCATCAGGCCCCGTACACACGTCCGAGGAACTCGACGTGCCAAACACATCGAGTTTCTCGTCGAGTTCTGTGTTGAAGCCGCCGAGGATCTCGGCGGGCCGACTTTCCTCATTGAACAACGAGGAAATAGAGAACATGTTCTCTATTTGGCCCGACGAGTTCCTCGTCGGCTTCCTCGGTGAAAAGTGTACACACGACCGAGTTTCTCGGCAGAATCCAGCTCCGATCGAGTTTCTGGCTGAATTCTGCCGAGAAACTCGGTCGTGTGTACGGGGCCTTAGAAGCAGTAGTAATGACAGTATTAGTTGTAGAGACATCATTGGATGCAGTAGTAGCAATAGTAAGAGTAGAGACAGGATTAGACCCAGTAGTAGTAATAGTAGTAGACACAGAATTAGTAACAGAAGCAGTAAAGACAGCATTGGGGGCAGTAGTAATGATAGTATTAGTTGTAGAGACATCATTGGATGTAGTAGTAGCAATAGTAGTAGTAGAGACAGAATTAGACCCAGTAGTAGTAATAGTAGTAGACACAGCAGTAGTAACAGAAGCAGTAAAGACAGCATTAGGAGCAGTAGTAGCAGTAATAGTAGCAAGTAGCAGCAGTGACCGCATGAAAAGCAGTAGTAGTTCTAGAAGTATTTGTACCCTTGGAGTGGCACAGTCCTTATTGCTGTATACGTCTCGACGGAGATGAAAATGAATTCTAGAGATATAATAGATAAGCACAGAAGCGAGCTGGTAGAGTAAATGGGTGGGGTGCCATGCATCTCACCACATTCTTTTTATGTTTAATGTAAAGCATTCAGTGATTTTCTGAAAATGTTATTTTATGACATGATTTTTTGCTGTGAAAACTGTGCGAGTCTACTGTATGACTTACACATTATGTATTCAGTACGGTCCTGGTATTGTTTGTAAATGACAATCCCATCATCGCCCTGCCAAAGTCTGCGTATGATCAATAGCTGTAGAGAGATTTCTCTTCAATGTTAGCATCTGTTGATGAATTGAATCCTAGCACTCCAATCAATGTGGATTTAACATGATACGCCCTGTGTTTGCTCAGAATGGCTTTTTCTATAAGATGATTTGCAGCCTATTATGTGTGAGGCCTTGATTTAAAAGGCTAGTGAAGATGACAGGTGAGCAAAACTGACAGATGCAATGAGCGGTGTGCCCATCCACCCTGATAACCCATTATACTATGGAGGTGAAGGCACACAGAGCTAGGGGCTCTTTGGCTTCTTTAGTAGCAGGGACTATGGTATGCTACTTTGTAAGATTTTGGTGTTCTGATCTGCAGTAAAGAAATTAAACATACGGTATGTACTTTTGTTGCAGAACACATGGAAACATTATTGGCACTATTGGAGTTAAGTGCTTTTATCCAAATATTTGCCTAACAATTGTAAAGCTTGCATACAGCTTGATCATGCTTGACTCACGTTACATTTCATGTACTGGTAAAGCATATTACTGTTCGTAATGCAACATTTAATAGTACAGTAAAACCTTGGTTTGCGAGTATAATTCGTTCCAGAAACATGCTTGTATTCCAAAGCACTTGTATATCAAAGCATTTTTTCTACAGCGTATACAAGAGAAGAGAGGCACCTCTAAGTGTAGCAAAAAGGTTTGCTAAATGTTGTACCTTCATTAAATGTACCCATATTGCTACACTTAGAGGCTCCTCTCTTTTTATTTATACCCAGTTGTTACATGACGCTACTCTTATATCAAGACATCGCTTGTATATGAAGGCAAAATTTATTAAAACATTTTGCTTGGCTTGCAAAATGCTCTTAAACCAAGTTACTCTGAAACCAAGGTTTTACTGTATTTTTTGTGGGAGACAAGCTAATGATGATACAATTTCAGCAACAAGAACATGATCGATAACACGATCAATCAGAAATCCCTTGACTAGTGTGGCTCCAGAACATTGAATTCTGATTGGCTGCTTGGGGTTACCACACTTTATATTTCATTAGTGGATTTTGCACTTGTTTTGCTTAATAAACCAGACAGAGTTTTAATGTTCTGCAGGTTCAAATGACAATGCTAATATATATGGGCAAATAGGGTGAATTTCGTGTGTCGTGCCAGTAAATTTCAATCTGGTAGGTTGGCAACACTGAATCCCTGGTGCGGGTAAACAACAGTGCATCAGTGTGAAAGCAGCTGTAGGCCCCTTTACACGGTCAGTCCAAACCAATCGGACCCTCCATTCACCTCTAAAGCCTCGTACACACGACCGAGGAACTCGACAGGCGAAACACATCGTTTTCCTCGTCGAGTTCCTTGTTAGGCTGCCGAGGAACTCGACAAGGCAAATTTCTCAAATTCCCATCGAGGAAATAGAGAACTTGCTCTCTTTTTGGCTCGTCGAGTTTCTCGACAGTTTCCCAGACGAAAATGTACACACGACCGGTTTCCTCGGCAAAAAAATATCTCCCAGCAAGTTTCATGCTGATCTTTGCCGAGAAACTCGGTCGTGTGTACGAGGCCTAAGTAGTGGCAGATGTAAATGGACTTGTGTCCGTTTACAAATGCCTACCTCCAATCATATCCGCTAAAAAAAATAGAGTTCAGTGGGCTCTATAGAGTGGGCTGCCATCCACCCTCTCAGCTTATTGTGGCCCTTGACCGGTTACCAAGTCGCTTAAGTGGCCCCCGCTCTTCAAAAAGTTGGCCACCCCTGGGTTAGAACCTCTGGCAGGTTTTGTACTAGTGTGTGTCTGCAAATAGACAATGATGGCAATAAAAATTAACAGAATTTATAAAACTTCCCTAAACCATACAAAATTAAGTTGATAAACGGATAAAATGTCCTTCACGATGGATGAATGTTATATTACATCTATGAATTCAAATATGTATGTGTAGCTATACTGAAAACATGTTTCTTTTTTTATGTAGGTGAGAAACCCCACAAGTGTCAAGTATGCGGCAAAGCGTTCAGTCAGAGTTCAAACCTGATTACTCACAGCCGAAAACACACCGGCTTCAAGCCTTTTGGTTGTGACCTGTGTGGAAAAGGTTTTCAGAGGAAGGTGGATCTGAGAAGACATCGTGAAACACAGCATGGAATCAAATGATCGAGAAATGAAAATGTCCTTGTTCTGCACAGGAAACCTTTGTCATCCGAGAACACTAGGTGAACTTCATCAAAAAATGTGTGGTGTTGACTCATTGACCACTAACGAGGGTGGAATATGCAGAAATCTCAGTTCAGAGATTGTTCATTCAGTTTACCATCAGCCATCACTTCCTTACTTTCTGAAGAAGCAAGTCTTCTATAGCTACAACCTGCAGGAAACACAAAAGTCGAGGGATTCTCTACAAGCAGGCAAAGGTCAAGTTATCTAGCTATGAACATTGATATTAAAAGATTTGGACTAAACTGGATACTTGCAGACAGTTCTTGGCAAATCGGTTATCAAGGAATCATTCTTTGGTTTGGAGACTTTGGGTGGAAAATGGAAACCCTTTTAAATTAAGCTGGAAATCTTTTGGACATATTTGTGTTTTTAGACCTTGTTGCTTTGTTTCATGCACATGTCGTCACATCTACAGAACTCAGTCTTTTCTTAATTTATGCCTATATTGTGTTTGGATGGTAAAGTGTTCTTTCGAGTTAAAATGCCTAGGCTGTAAGGTTTAAAGTTGAAAGCAAAATTACAACTATTCAGAGACAAAAACTGGAGGAAATTACATTTATTGTCCATATTACACTAATTAGGGCTAAATGTATCATTTGGCAGAGTAGACAAAGGCCTATCAGTGGCATCTTTCTATCCTGCCCCCCCCCCCCCTCGTGATTGTGAGAAATACATTTAATTCATACACGCTCACACATCGCAATATTCAAAGTTCCTATGTAGATATAGGTGATTTCTCATCTGGAAATGTAATATTACAGAAAGAGTCTGTCTATTTCTACTATTCTTCCATAATCTGGTCAATCTGTGGAAATTCCACCACCCCCCACATTTTTCAATTGACTTTTGTTGAAGCAGCCGGTCTAAAAATTCTCAGGCTTCGTACACACGACCGAGTTTCTCGGCAAAAACCAGCAAGAAACTTTCTGGGAGATATTTTTTTGCAGAGGAAACCGGTCGTGTGTACATTTTCGTCGAGGAAACTGTCGAGAAACTCGACGAGCCAAAAAGAGAGCATGTTCTCTATTTCCTTGATGGGAATGGAGAAAATTGGCTTGTCGAGTTCCTCGACAGCCTAACAAGGAACTCGACGAGGAAAACGATGTGTTTCACCCGTCGAGTTCCTCGGTCGTGTGTACGAGGCTTCAGCCAAACCTTCATCCGTATTAGCTGACATTCCTCTATCCACATTGCTTATTTTGGATGGGGAGATCGATTGATTCAAAGCCTGTATAGCCAGTGTTACACAGAGACCTTCGTGGATAGCAAGGATAACTTGCCACAAATTTGTGGCAGTGTTAAATTGTAAGTCTGTTAACTTGCTGCACATTTTCACTGGCAAGTTGTACACTTGCAGAGCACTTGAAACACAAGTTCTAGTTGACACTTTTCTAATTTGTAGCAAATTTGCGTAGCAAGTCTTTAGCAAGTGTAAAGTTAGTGAGTCAACAGCAAGAGCGCTGCAAGTCTACAGCATGAAAATTCAGCCACAGTGCCCCCTGTGGTGGGATGACTATGGCACAACATAACTGAACCAGAACTTGCAGAGGATTTGTAGAATGTTTGCAAAGAAAGTTTATCTGGAATCATGCAATGTGGACTTTTTGCAATTGTGCAACACACTTGTGAAGCCTGGCAAGTCTAGCAATAGCTTAGCAAGTCATTTTCAAACTTACAACACAATTGCTTGCTATCTTGGTGACTACAAAATATTTTTTTAGCAGTATTGGTCAGCAGGCAGTTAAAGCATTTGATGATAAAGAGGCTAAAGGCATTATAGGAAGCAGAGGAGTTGAGCAGTACAAGATAGCTATTGAAAAATATATATATATTTTTTATCAATTTCATTTTTTTATTATGTGAAAATGTTATCATATTCATGTAATTCACATCCTTGAAGTGGTTGTAAACCCCAGACATGAAATTTAGACAAAGCATATTCCTCTTTAGTGTGTACGTGTCTCAATTGAGAGCACTAGAGGTAATTTCTGTCTGCTGCTTTGTTCCTCTGCTATCAATATGAATTACTTATCACAAGTTTTTCTGACACCAAGAGAAAAATAGTGACAAGGAGGGATCTCCAGCGGATTGACAGCCTCAGTTCTGTTTCTGTGAACTGTGTGGAGGGGTGTGTGTCTCTTCCCTCCAATTACAACCACTTTAAGCTCATGATTCCGAAGCTACACTGCCTTGCAAGGAGATGGAAACCACTGTCACTTCCAGCCTACCAGCCTGCCTAATTAACTCCTCACTCTACTCTTCCATGCCTAGGTCAATTGGCTAAATTGCAGTTTTGGTTCACCATCATATATAAATGAAATGAGAAAATATTGTGGAGTCTGAAAGCTGAAAAGCTATTTCCTACTTTTTTCTTATATACAAGGTCAATTGTTTCGTCAGCCACAAACTTTCATAAACATTAAATACATTTTCAGTTCCTCTCATTTCTACAATCTGATTTTGATGATTTTGTTTGAATTTTAGGCGGATATACTACCAGTTTTTTAACAAATTTCAAAAGTACATAACTAGACTTCAATTTCATATTTTTTTCCTGGAGTTTTGCTTTAATTAAAGTCCTATCTGCCAAATATTTTAGAAATGAACTAAACTTTCCAAAATCTTTCTAAGGCTTGTAGTTTAAATGTTTTTTTCTTTTTTTCTTTTCTGAATGCATTAATTTATTGGTCCTGAGGTCCATATTTTTCCTAGTTTAATAATTGCTGCTATAGGTGTTCCTAAGTTAGGTGTTTTCCCTAAAGCTTTGGTGGGTTGTAGGTAAAGGTTGTGAAAAGATGGCACTGAAATGTGTAGAATGAAAGTGAAAAAAAGCAAACTGCTTGAAGCGATCAGGGTGATATACTAAAGGGGTACATTTTTCACTTAGCCAACTAAACATTGACTTTGAGCTTCAAATCACGTAAATGGCAATTAAAAAAGTTAGCTAAGTGACAATTGTCCCCAATAGTAAGTTGACCAAAATGGAGTGTGATATTCATTCAGGACGTGTGCCCACACTCTGAGATTTCATTCGTGAAAATATTTGCCTTAAACTGAATTTCCATATTGATTAACTGGTAAGGTTGTCACTTGTAAGGCTGTATGTAAATATTTATATCTATATATAAATCGGCATTGGCCGTTTGGAGTGTTATTGTTTATTGATGCTTATTTATTTGGAAAATATGTTTTAAAGTAATAAAAAAGATTTTTCTTGATGGGTTAATTAATTTATTGTGTGGGTCTCAAAGGACATGGCTCATGCACATTGACAGTGTGTACGCAAAGCAAGCTTGTCGAGTTCCTCGACAAGCCTAACAAGGAACTCGTCGAGGAAAACGATGTGTCTTTTCTGACGAGTTCCTCGGTCGCGTGTACGACGCCTTAGAAAGAGGGAAAATCTCTAAAACTGGGAAAGTTTTATTAGTAGGGTGGTGGAAAGCTAGAACGCCTGTTAACTTTAAGAGTTTGAGTATCTGAGTACCTGCTAAAGATTTTTCCCTCACTTCCTGCCTCAGTGACACCAATGTCACCAGTGGAACAGCAATTCTACCCATTTCATACCCTATCCAAAACGAAAACTACAAAAATAGCTAGGCATATACATTGATTAAAGCTGGCACAATCTCATTGCAACGTCCTTTAGATTTCCCAAAACAAAACAATGGGCCTACATTCTACATAAATGTGTATTTGATTAGGTAGGTCTTTCCAGTCCAAATTTGTTCAGGGATCAAAAATAAAAATTGTACAATCAGATAACTGAGTGGTCCATGGGTGAGGGGTTAACTGGGCGCATTAGCTATGTACAGTATTTGCAGGTTCAAGTTTGTTCAACCCTACATCAATATAAGTCCCCCAAGTAAGGGGGTTGGGTATATTTGCCTCTACGTTACTTCTTTGGACTGCATATAGAGTGTTTCTATTGTGTTATCCTTAGAGCGGTCCATTGGGTATATTAGCCATATGGTCATCCTTATGAATAAAGTTTTTCTAACTCCACATTGAAACAAGTAACAGGTAGAGGAGCGAATTGGTGCATTAACTCCAGCATCATTCCTTTGGCTCTAGGAAAGGGCCACCTACTTTGTGAACAGATGCACACCCATAACATTACAGAAGCCCACCTTACCCATTGGTATCCAGATACACTATAGTTTTGGATGGTCAGAGGCATTTCAGAGAGTGTTATTTGTCATTTATTGTTGTTGGTTTAATATAAAGGTTGTTGGGGTAAATTTCATATACATCCTATTACATGAATTGGTTCCCCTATATAGGTGGACTCATATGTTCACCTGACAAACACCAGGGGCACCCCCCAACTTCAGCAAAGAGGACAGGTCACACATGTAGGCTGTAGAAATTTGTATAGTATGTATTTACACTGAGATGCACATGGATCACTATAAAGTATATAATCTTACATCCACACATTCCTCCTGAAGATGTGGATTGGTTTTCCAAGAAACGCTTCATGCCCATTATAGCTCTGTATTTATTGGACCCATGATAATATATGCACTCAATACATAAGAGTTTGACCTTACTTGCTATGGGCATGAGATGGAAGTTCATAGGGTAATTGCGTCTATGCACTGTATATATGTATATATGAATACCTTTTTTATCCAATAAAAGTGTAATTATTTTCATAATATTTCTAGTTTCCAGACTATTGTAGTAACTTAAGCCCTTGTTCACACTGCCACGGCTTCAAAGTCACGTGACTTTGAATTTGACATGCCTGCATTACTTCATCGCGGGTTGCATACGACTTCTTTAACAGAAGTCAATGCAAGTCATGTTGAAGTTGCCCCAAAGTAGTGCAGAAACCTTTTTCTAGGTTGCACCTAGAACTGTCCCATTGCCATTAATGGGGTGTGACTTGTATTGCGACTTTGAACTCTGAAGTTGCATGACAAGTCGCGGCAGTGTGAACTGGGGCTAAAAGTCTCATCTGGGTTGGCTTCTTGCTGTAGTTATTATATATTTGGGGATGTGGTACACCCTTACCTTGTACCTTTTGGAATGCATAATTACACATAACATAGTTTTAGATTGTAACTAATGTATGTATGTAACTAGTGATGACTGAATTTGCCTGGTTTAAAGTAGCCAAGGGTTTGTTGAATCTTATTACAAATTAGTCAAGTTGCTGTCAAAATCAAATGAGTAGAAACTGGGCACTGCAATGGGGGACATGTACCAATGCAAAAAAAAATGCTGTACAGAGGGTCCACGGGGCTTAGAAGGCAACTTTAAAAATACACTGTACTTTTAAATTACATACTTGTTGTGGGGTGCCTTAAAGCTGCATTGTTATGTTACCGAACATTACAATTTTCACAGACAATCTCAGTGACATATTTGACCTCAAATCAACCAGAAAATAAAATAAAACATAAAAAAGCCCCAATAATAAGAACAAAAAAAAAACAGGAAAAGAGGTTAATTGCACAAAGAGCTTAGAATAAGAATTAAAATATAATTTCTTATCTGACCCTAATCTCTTTATTCAGTTTGTCAGCTTTCCCTACAACTGCTTCCAAGTTACTGACACTATGGGGGTTATTTACGAAAGGCAAATCTACTTTGCACTACAAGTGCACTGCAAGTCGCTATAGATCTAAGGGGGACATTCAAGGAAAATAAAAAACAGCATTTTAGCTTGCACATGATTGGATGATAAAATCAGCAGAGCTTCGCCTCATTTCAGATCTACCCCTCAGATTTACAGCAACTGCACTTCCAAGTGCACTTGTAGTGCACTTGTAGTGCAAATTAGATTTGCCTTTGACTGTTCTGTGCTCCGTTTTATAGTGAGGGTGCTGATTTATCCAAACACCAACTTATAGCCCCTTAAAAACCTGATGGACATAGTTCAAAGGCCATGCAGTGCGTTATGGTTTTAAAAATATCTCCTGGATAAATCTGCACAATAATTTACAGGGACTTCAAATCTCAAACCTGTAGAATTCACTTCAAACCCATGGTAGTGGAAAAACCCAAACTTATCCTTGGTCCATTCATTATATATTAATGCCTTTAATTGGGAAATTTCTTTGCCCATTTTTACCTTAACCAAGTCTCTTTATTTGTAATACATGTTCTGCTAATAGTTCCTAAATTCACTCATATGAATACTGGGCCAGATTCACATAGAATTACGCCGGCGTATCAGCAGATACTCCGACGTAAGTCCGAATCTAAGGCCGTCGTATGTTTAAGGCCCCGTACACACGACCAGTTTCCTCGGCAGAATTCAGCTTCCGACCGAGTTTCTGGCTGAATTCTGCCGAGAAAC
The DNA here is from genome assembly GCF_905171775.1 of Rana temporaria. Lineage (NCBI taxonomy): Eukaryota > Metazoa > Chordata > Amphibia > Anura > Ranidae > Rana > Rana temporaria. The sequence goes on from NC_053495.1 coordinate 138,761,413, forward strand.
CCGGCCGTGTGTACACTTTCGGCCGAGGAAGCCGACGAGGACCTCGGCGAGGAAATAGAGAACGTGTTCTCTATTTCCTCGTTGTTCTATGGGAGAACTCGGCCCGCCAAGGTCCTCGGCGGCTCCAGGACTGAACTGGCCGAGGAACTCGATGTGTTTGGCACGTCGAGTTCCTCGGCCGTGTGTACGGGGCCTGAGTGTATTCTCAAACTGAGATACACTTAAACATGCCTAAGATACGACGGCCAGCGCTGTTGTATCTTAGGGTGCAATATCTACGCTGACCGCTAGGTGGCGCTTCCATTGCGGTCGGCGTAGAATATGCAAATGACTAGTTACGCCGATTCACGAACGTACGATTGCCCGTCGTAGTGATTTTACGTCGTTTCCGTAAGAGTTACGCGGCGTAAAGATAAACATGCCCCCTAGGTGGCGTACTCAATGTTAAGTATGGCCGTCGTTCCCGCGTTGCAATTTGAATATTTTACGTTGTTTGCGTAAGTCGTCCGTGAATTGCGCTGGACGCCATTTACGTTAACGTCGAAACCAATGACGTACTTGCGACGTAATTTCGCGCAATGCACGGCGGTAAAATTTGTGACGGAGCATGCGCAGTACGATCGTCGCGGCGAACGCGCCTAATTTAAATGATCCACGTCCCCTACATGGATCATTTGAATTAGGCGGGCTTGCGCCGGTGGACTTTACGCTACGCCGTCGCAAGTTTACAGGCAAGTGCTTTGTGAATCAAGCACTTGCCCGTAAAACTTGCGGCGGTGTAACGTAAAGGAGATACGTTACGCCGCCGCAGTTATACGAGAATCTGGCCCACTGTGTTTAGCATGCAGTCAGTCACAAGCCTAGACTACCTTTTTTTTGGCACCTATTTTGAAAAGTTTATTCAGACTATAGCGGAGTGTCCATTTGATAATCATGCTCAGATGCAGGCGCAGGTCCCTCTATTGCTTTCCCACAACTCCCTGGGTTCCTGTAAGACGTCCAGGGAAGATAAGTTCCACTGCTTTTATCCCTTAGCAGCTCAGGGAGGTCACATCTAATGAGGCAGGTGTAACTGGGAAAGTGATCTGCAGTCAGATGAGAGGCCCTCCACTGTCAGAACCGGGTGTGGGCAGCCATGCCAGAGACTAATAGAACACAGCTGCTCTGGAAGACCCAGCCATTGTGGGAAGCCCCTCCCTGAATGATACCGGAGTACTGCAGTTCCAGTAGGGTGGCTTTCCAATGTCATCAGGCTTTGGATCCCTCCAACTGTTCAACTGTGTTACCAGAGCTACCCTGGACACTGAGGCCTCGTACACACGACAGAGTTTCTCGGCAGAATTCACCGAGAAACTCGGTCAAAACCCGGATTCTGCCGAGAAACTCTGTCGTCTGTACAGTTTTGGCTCGATGGAGCCGCCGAGGAACTCGACGAGAAAATAGAGAACATGTTCTCTATTTTCTCGTTGTCCGCGTTGTTCTATGGGAGAAGGCGGCCCGCCGAGCTCCTCGGCAGCTTCATCCCAAAACTCGACGAGGAACTCGACGTGCCAAGCACGTCGAGTTCCTCTGTCGTGTGTACGGGGCCTGAGAGGGATGCTATTTATAAGAATAATTAGCTGTTTTTTTAACTGTTTTCCTGAAGTAGTGATTCACAGAATGACTCTCTGTTGATATAGGGTCTTTTAGAGACTATGCTATGGAACCATATGTTTCCCTGATTGAGCCACAGAGACATTGCTGTGAAGAGTCCATATTTGTGCAGCTTTCATTATCTGCTTGGTATTAATTTGCAGCCTCTGCATACTCTTTGCCATTCTGATTGTGGAGATTTCACTTACCCCACTTCTCTTTACTGGTTGTGTTTAAATGTGCTTTGGGCTCACCCAGCTCCTCCCTTAATAACATTTTCAAAGCACCTTACTGTATATGCAATTTTAATAACTGGGTTTAGATTGTCAGGACTCAAATCTGAACCTGCAACCTCTGCTGTGTCTGGCAGCGTCTCTTCTTGCTGAGCCACCTGAGATGATGGACATCTCCCTGGACAATTCCTTGAATGATCTTGCCTTGAACTTCCCATGAACTTTCTATTTAGGACATGCCTTTTCATTTCCTGTTTGCCAGATTATTGTGCTCTCTCCAGCCAATATATCGCTCTTGTCAATCCTGCGGCCGTCTGTATCTTTGCTACCACTCCTTACTGACTTTTGGCTTGTTTCTCCACTATGCTTCTGCTTGATCCCAACCTGCAACCGCTTGTTACCTACCTTTTGCTTGTTTACTGACTATGCTTCTGCTTGATCTCTACCTGCTATACTTGATACTGGACCCCAGCCTGCTCTGGAGCTCTAGTGAATACTGATTAAGGCATCTCGGGTGAGCCTGCATCATCCCCCATACTTATCCTCCTGGTCGGTGGGAACCTCTCTACTGCTATAGTTACTGGTCTCCAAGCCTGACCCTGACATAGATCTAGATCTTTAGTATACTATTGTTTTATGCATGTATCTGATTCTGCATTGTTATTCAGATGTAATGGAAATAAGCTACACAGCTGTACTTTTCACTATTTTTGTGTAATTATTGTAAAAACCTATAATGATACAGAGTTGAAAACAAATAAAAATGATTATTGGGCCCAATTATTTTAAACTTCTTTTGCTCCCTCGAAAATAGAGAAGGACATTCTTTCTAAACCATTCTTGTTTTCTAGGAAGGAAGTGAAAGACTAGGAGAGCCATATACTCAGTGACTGAAATGCCAGATAGCATACAAATAAATTTGGATTTGAGACAGTTCGTGTGTTTTGAGGAACTGCTGTTCTCATTGTGGGAAGACAATGCTGCTAGCCATCAGGAATTAGCGGTTAAGTCAGGTGCGCTGTGACTCTTCTCTGGCAGGAAAATCTAAGCCTGAGACCCGGTAATGGTTGTCCTCAAGTAAGCACTGCATGACTAATACAGAAACTAGAAACCAGTTTGTACCAATGTAAAATATACAACAGCAAAGCTATATTTATTATGCAAAGAAAATTTGTTTGGATAGAATCCACGTCAATGGGTTACAATGCATTTTAATAAAATTCTGTTTGCTGCCATTGCTGAATTCACACTTTGGCTTCAAGGCCTTGGGTCACTTAAACTGACCATACATGACCCAGTAAAAGCAAGGTGGATGAGGGAATCCTTGCACTCTGTTATTGCATTCTTGGCTGCGGAACTGATTAAACATACATTTTCCAACTAGCCCGTTTGTGAGAAGTTTATTAGTAGATCGACTTATTGTGAATGGGAACCGCCATTGATGGATTCAAATCAGTGGCATATCATTATTATTACCCTGTTTCCCCAAAAATAAGACCTACCCTGAAAATAAGACCTAGCGTTATTTTCCAGGAGGGCTGCAATATAAGCCCTACCCCGAAAATTAGCCCTAGTTAAAAATGCTTGTAAAATCCTATAATCCACTAAATTACAGTAGTTTATAATGTACAATGTGTGTGTTTCTGTAATATAATTGCGGGGAAGAGATCTCCGGCGGGTAACAGAAGTGCAGAGCGGCGCTAGAAAAAATGTATTTGGCACAATTATATTACAGAAACGCACACATTGTACATTATATACTACTGTAATAGAGTGGATTATAGGATTGTACAAGCATTTTAACTCAGTTCACACTGGGGATTCCTGACAGGCAGGGAGAGAGAGGGGGGGGAGAGAAAAGACAGCACATTACATGGTAAGACCTACCCTGAAAATAAGCCCTACTGTGTCTTTTGTTGGCATAATTAATATAAGACCCAGGCTTATTTTCGGGGAAACACGGTATTATACAGGATTTATACAGCACCAACAGTTTACGCAGTGCTTTACAATATAAAAGGGAGACAATACAGTTATAATACAATAAAATACAAGAGGATTAAGAGGGTCCTGCTCAGAAGAGCTTAAAATGTAATAGTCAGTTAGTAAGCTAGTAATGGGAGAGGAGACAGAAGAAGTGAGGTGAGGGGTAGACAGATTTGAGTGTCCTCTGCATATAAGTGGTATTGGAAGCCGAGGGCCGTTATCAAGTGACCAAGGGAGGAGGTGTAGATAGAGAAGAGAAGGGGTCCAAGAACAGAGCCTTGGGGGACCCCCACAGAAATGGGCCATGGAGAGGAGGAGACAGAGTTGTAGGTAACACTGAAGGGGCGCTGTGATAGGTAGGCAGATTGGTTTTTTTTTTGCAGAGGAAACCGATCGTGTGTTCATTTTTCGACGAGGAAACTGTCGAGGAACTCGTTGAGCCAAAAAGAGAGCATGTTCTCTTTTTCCTCGACGGGAATGGAGAAAATTGGCTTGTCGAGTTCCTCGACAGCCTAACAAGGAACTCGACGAGCAAAACGATGTGTTTCGCCCGTCGAGTTCCTCGGTCGTGTGTACGAGGCCTGATAGTTTACACCAAACACATCATAGAGGCACCATAGAATTAAAAAACATTAACTGAACTTTCTTGGATAGATTTAAACACTTTACAAGGTAAAATGTATCTGTAGCTTTTCGAAAGATTTGACAGAGCAGTTGAATGCACATTTTTTTGCGCAATTTTCACATACCTTACCATAGAGCTGCATGTTACAGTAGGAGTGTTGTAGTACTTACAAGTAGTGTTGGGTGAAAAGTTCACGCCGAACAAAAGTTCGGCCCGAACAAAGGTTCGGCCCGAACATTGCCTGTTCACCTGTTCAGCGAACACACAAATTTGCGGGGGAATCTTGGCCCCTGAGCACCCCTCAATGCACTGCACGTTTCACAGTGCATTCTAGGGGCCCCAATTCGATGAAGCCTTGCACCAGGTTTCAAGAAACCCACATGAGCCTCAGGCTACAAAAGTTAACTGATTGGTTGCAATGTAACTAGAGAATCATGGCATAAGATAATCTCATCTCAAAAAGCAAGAACCAATAAATGATAAATAATATTAAACAGTACTAAGGAGGTTTTAACCCTAAAAAAAAAGATATATATATATATATATATATATATATATATATATATATTTAGGTTCCCTTATAGCAGGTTAGACAGCACAATGCTTGTGCTGTCCACTCTGTCCCTTTCTATGCTGTAAAAATCCTGGTTAATCCTGCCTATTCATATGCCCCTCTATGTAACCTGACCATGGTAATCATAGCTGCTGATCCATGATACTGTGGTCAGTTTACGTGACTCTGTCATTCCGCTACTCTCTTCTCTCCCCCTTCTCTCCTTCCCTTCCTGCCTGTCAGCTCCTGTGTTTGAGCGATCTTTTCCCCACCTCTCCCCTCCCCTCCTGGTGCTATTAGTAGCCGACAGTAAAGTCAAAGAAAGATTACTGCCAGTCCCTCTGTTCCACTAAGCTAACTACACTGTGTACATGCTTGCATAAAATTATGCCTCTAAATACCTTCGTTCAGATCTTTTCTGGTCGGTCATGTGACCTCCGGCCGCTCTCCTCCTCTGATCTAAGGGCTACAGTGAAAGGCGCTAAGCAGACAGCACAGCGGTCACGTGACCTCCCAGCTGACAACAGAGAGGGATCACAGCCCCTCCCGCTGTAGCCTGTAGATCGGGGGAGGAGAGCGGCCGGAGGTCACATGACCAACCAGAAAAGAGCTGAAAGAAGGTTACATAGTAGGTGAGGTCCAGTGGCGGTTTGTCCATAGAGGGCGCTGGAGCGCCGCCCCCTCTGGCTCTCACCGCCACTGAGTCTAATAACATAGATTCATGCATTGCACAAATCTATGTTATTGTCACCGCTGCGCTGCTCTATTCAGATGGCCAGACATGAGGCGCCGACCATCTGAATAACGGCAGCTGGTTGGCTGTACGGAAGTGCCTATCAGAGCCAGCGGCTCTGATAGGCTTTCCGAGTACAGCCCTCGGGTCCCCAGAAGCTTATCCTCGGAACGCACGGGGTGTGCGTTCCTTGGATAAGACTGACAGGCGTCTCAGCCAATCAGGTTGGCCGGTTCTGGCTACCGGTAACCTGATTGGCTGAAGCGTCATCGAGGGCGGGAGAAGACATCGAGGCGAGGGTCGAGGATGTGGATGGCTGACTCCAGTAAAGGTAAGTGCCGGGCGGGGGGGAAAGGGGCACAGCGGGGACAATGGGGACAATTGGCACAGCGGCATGAATGGGCACCGTGGCAACAATTAAAGGGCACAGTGGCAACAATTAAAGGGCAAAGTGGCAACAATTAAAGGGCACAGTGGCAACAATTAAAGGGCAAAGTGGCAACAATTAAAGGGCACAGTGGTGACAATTGATGTTCGCACAGTGGTAACAATTGATGGCATGGCACAGTGGCTGGGTTTGATGGCACAGTGGTGACAATTGATGGGCACAGTGGTGACAATTGATGGCACAGTGGCTGCGTTTGATGGCACAGTGGCTGAGTTTGGCATGGCACAGTGGCGACAATTGATGGCACTGTGGCTGCGTTTGATGGCATGGCACAGTGGTGACAATTGATGGGCACAGTGGTGATAAATGATGGCACAGTGGCTGCGTTGCATGGAACAGTGGCTGCATTTGAAGGCATGGCACAGTGGCGACAATTGATGGCACAGTGGCGACAATTGATGGCATGGCACAGTGGCGACAATTGATGGCATGGCACAGTGGCGACAATTGATGGCACAGTGGCGACAATTGTTTTTTCGTTTGTTTGCGCCCCCCCAAAAATTTGGAGCACCAGCCGCCACTGGTGAGGTCGAAAAAAGACACAAGTCCATCAAGAAGGTATTTAGAGGCATAATTTTATACAAACATGTACACATTATAGTTTCTCTTAGTAGAACAGAGGGACTAGCAGTAATATTTCTTTGACTTTACAACCCTTTTAAGGTTAACATTTGGCATAATTCATAAAGTAAAGAACTGACAGGCAAAGCATTTCTAAACTGGTGTATGGTAAAATCTGACTGAACATCCTTACTCTATAAATGGTTTGCTGCTCATCTATAGTTCACTGCTAACTTTACATGTTCTATACAGTTAAAGTGTGAATTGAACTACAATCTGTACACATTGCTGAACTGGGTAGTATGTGACATTTTAAGATTGCAAAATATCTTTGTTAATGTTATTACCTAGCAGTATTAAAAATGCATGCTGCATATTATATAACACATTATTCATGAAGCAGGTTTAATACCTTTTGTTTGCTAGAGTAACAGTAGAGAAGGCAACACAAGATATTGGAGCACACCTTTGTTTCTCCCTGTAAATTTTTAATAACACCTCCAGCTAGCCATTTGGTAAAGCTCCGATCCCGGCATGAAAAGTGGAAAGGCACAGCTATCTCTGGGAAGGCTAAACCTTTCAAGAGCCCAGCTCAGTCTGTGTTCATCCACACTGTGCTGATTACATTACATATCAAGTGTTCATTGCTAATAGAATACAGCCTTGCTATAAACTCTATCTGATTGATCAGCTTCGTTTCCCAACCAACACCATAGAACGGTCTATCACATGTTTCTGGAAAGTGATGTGACTAAGTCATAATTTGCATTTCAAATGATATGAGAAGTAAAAAGGCAATAACAAGGTGAATCATTTCTGGGTGGGAAGAAAAAAAAATATATAAGAAAAATATGAAAAATAATCATAATTGCTGAGTTTTTTGTTTCAGCCTTCTTTTCATACTCTTGATATTCTTATGATCAGAATGACAGAAAACAATTACAACCATATAGATCAGTTAACAATCTTTCCTCCTATACATTACAAGAAAAACATATGTTGGAGACATATACATTTAATATAGCTCTTTATTCACATTCAGGTTTAACTTTTGTTTAGGTGGGACAGTGAACTGGGGAATTCTTGTGTTGTTTATGGTTACAATCAGGGCCGGATTTGCTCTCCCTGCCACCCCAAGGCCAGGTTCCGCAATGCACCCCCTCCCTGATCAACGGAGAATGGGCGGCACGGTTAGTTAAAATATGTTTTGTTTTGTTTTTTTACTTGTTCATCACTTTTTTTATTATTATTATTTGTAGCTTGTCGCTTACTTTTTTTAATTTTTGTATAATTTTCTTATTTTTTTCCTTATAATTTTTCTTATTCTTTACTTTTTTATTTTAATAATTTCATTATTATTTCTTATTATTTATTTATTTTTTATCAATTTTGTTCACTTAACCTTTTTGCTATCACACAGGAGAAAACAAATCCCGGTGTGATAGCAATTGGAGGTGACATGTTCTCTTTATTGACCCTGTCACCTCCAAAACAGGAGTCCTAGCACTGTGCTAGAACTCCTGTCACAGCTGAGATGGGAAGAGCACAGCTCTCCCCTCTCTCTGTGTACATCGGCAGCAGGGACAGGAGACAGACTCGGTGGCCGGGGGGAGGACAGAGTCCCGAAGACAGAGCCAGCAAAGAGAGGTATGTGGGGTGGGGGGAGAGGGGAGGACGGACGGGAGCACACATTTTACAAGAGATTTCGGCGACATCGCTGCAATCACTTGTTAACGAGCGAGCGGATTCTCCCATAACTTACCGCCCTTAACTGTATGTTCCGGGCGTTGGGGGACTCCATGCCACTGCCGCCCCTTGGTGCCCTGCCGCCCCAAGGCCTGGCCTCAGTGGCCTTGTGGGAAATCCGGGCCTGGTTACAATGAAGACATATTTCAATTTGTTAGATTAGTTTTTGGAAATTCATGGCTGGATACAGACTAAAATGCAAAAGAGATTTTAGCAATAATAAATCACAAAATGGCCTGTACATATGTTTTTTTTTATTGTAACTCTGTATTTATTAATACATTATTAAAGTGGTATTAAAGGTTCAGCTTAAAGTGGATGTAAACCCCAATTGATGTCACAATGTACAGTATAACGTTTCCTATCATCTGTGCCCAGTCTTGCCACACAGAGTCAATCCAGCTCTGAGCAATCCTCTTTTTATTGTTCAATGAAATAAAACAGACTTGCAGAGAAAAACCTTAGTCCGTTCCGCCCCCTTGCTGTGAGTGACAGGTTATTTACATATCTCATGCACTAGCTTCAGACAGGCATTATTTTTTAATTCCCAGCCCCACTCCTTTTCTGAAGTCATGTGGTTACTTTTCTGGATTTTGACTGGATGTTAGTGATCATAGCAGAATTCAGTGTAAGAAATACATAGGAAAAAATGCATGTCGACAAGGAGAGTGTAGAGGTGGGCGGAGAGTCTACTGACATCACAACTCCACCCACCGAGCTCCAGACAACAGATCCACCCACAGAATCTGCAGTTTTTCAGGTCTCATAACAGACAGAGGGGAGACATTTGACAGGTAAGGATACATGCAGGAGGCATCTATATCCTTATAGATCAGCACTATGGCAGTAGTTTAGAAAGGATGAGAGTGGGTTTACATCCACTTTAAAAAACAAACAAAAAAAACACACATATTATACTTACCTGCTCTGTGTCTTCACAGGTCCCCCATCGGTGCTCCTTCCCCTTGACCAGTGCCCCCAATAGCAAACCACTTGCTAAGGGGGCACTGGTATGTGCTTGCTCTTGAGCGCTGCTCTATGCGTTCAAAAAGCACATAAAGTTGGGCTCGGGCCTCCCTCTCTCCTCAATGGCTCACTGGCTGTGATTGACAGCAATGGGAGTCAATGGCTCCTGCTGCTGTCTCAGCCAACGCGAGATCGGGGACAGCCAAGGCTCCAGTGCCCATCACTGGATTGAGAGGGGGCTCAGGTGGATATTGGGGGGGGGGGGGGGCTGTGGGGGGGTGCAGCACACAGAAGGTTTTTTATAGAATGCATGAAGGTAAAATACCTTAAACCTTAAGCCATTACAACAATTTTATTGTGTTTTTAGAGCATATGTAGGTATCTTAAAAAAATAATATGGTATTGTTCTACTGCAGTCCTTGTACAGCAGACCTCAAACTGGGAGAGGGAGAAGCAACACCAGGAGACAATCTGTTGTGCTTAGAGTTGCCACCTCATCCCTTTAAAACCAAACGCATATTAATTACACAGGGTCTAAAGGCTAATTTAATGAAGATAAGGCACTAAGTTATTTTAATTACCACCTTAATTAGCCGCAGAACCTGTGTAAATAATATGTGTCCAGTTTTAAAGGATGAGGTGCAATCCTAGTTATGCTGCAGTGTCCATGTGCTAACAAACAACATGCTGATAGGAGGAAAGAGCAAAGTGAAAGAGGGATGAGTTAATCAGACTGCTGCTTCAGCAAAACTTCAGGTCTCCTGCCCTTCTAGATGGGGCTGTGCTGTTTTTCAGAGACCTGAATCAATAGACTTTGAGGTTGTGTCAATGGAAAAATGCAGTGTGCTTTCAGGTGCATTCCATTCACATCTGAAATGCTTCTGACATGAAGTTAGAGGTAATTCCCAGGTTCATGTACCTCCTGCATCAACCTGCTTCAAGCAGTGTTTTCATTTCAATTGACCTGAATAGGGAGAGAGAAGCCGTTCTTCTGACCCAAAAAAGCCCATTCATGGCGGAAGACTACTCAAATTATTTAAAATTATACTATTTTAGGAAAACAGTTATCACTAATTTACGATTTAGCCTTAACCTTGTAACCTTTCTATGAAATAAGGAAATGTGAATGAAACAACTAACAATATTGGCTTTTGATGTGCCAACAGGATTACCATATCAGTCCAGGACCCAGTCATATGAATAATAGTAAACAGTGTTGGATGTACGTATGTCTATGTAGCAGGGTAACCAACTGTCCATCTAGTCCAGCCTTTTTCAACCTTTTTACCCCAGGGGAACCCTTAAAATAATGTTCAGGTCTCGGGGGGAACCCCTGATAAAACCCATTCATTGGGGGTCAGTGGGAACAATGTCCCTTACTTTGGTGGTCAGTGAGAAGAATGCCCTTTTTTACAGTGGTGGTAAGAATGGCTCCCTTACAGAGAACTATGAAGATCATTGGTGTCATACCACTGGCTCCTCCAAGTGGAATTGGCTCAGAACTATGTAGGCACCATCAAACAGAGGTAAATCAGTCACAGCTCAAGGAACCCCTAGCCGGGGAACCCTGGTTGAGAATGGCTGATCTAGTCTATATATAGTGTTGAAAAGTTTTGAAAAAAGTCTACCTGTAGAGTTCACGTAAATAGTTCTCTGCGGTGTGATGACAACCTACCTATGTATTATTACACATAACATTTACGTGTTATAGTATCATTACTAAAGTGTTATAATTGATCACTGTCAAAATTAGATAAATACTATATTTGAAGGTGCTTTAGTGATGTTACTTTAAAAAAGTTGAGCTGTTGATTATTTTTGGGCTGTTGCTTCATAAAAAATAATACATTCTGGGTAAGGAACCCTCCAATGTAGAGGATCTTGCAGTACTGACCTTAGGAGTCGGCAGCAGTGGTTCTGGCAAGATAGCGCTACCTGAACATTCTCTTGGCATCTTCCCTCTATAATCCTTTGGCAGAAACGATATGACCAATTGTTAGGCATTGCTGAAATAACTAAATACAGTACCAGACCAATTTGGAATAAACAATTCCTATAATGTGCCTATTACAGGTCCACTTTTATTCTGCATTTACATCAGTCTGACATGACATGTGTCTGCACTATACCTTTTTATATCTGGAAAATACAAAATAGAAAATACATGGCTTGCAATGATAAAAGTGGATATTTTCTGTAACCTCCCTTTGTGTAACATCAAATGGTGATATTAAAACATACCTGACATATACTGGAAAATATCAGATTGGGAGAAAAGACCAAACAGAGAGTAATGTTTTTACGGTAAGGGGAGGAAATGAGCAATCTGTGACCAGAAAGTGCAGCTATTTCAACTTCTACAAAGTGTAGTGAATGTGAAAAGCTTTGCTTCCTTATTTATCACAATTTGTTGTCCTGAGGTTACATTCAGTATCACTAACCTTTAATTAAGTGTTTAGTTACAAAAATGGAATCTGTGCTTAGCAGGAGACAACTGCCAGTCTTCAGGTGACACAGACACAAGTCTGGAGAGAGTTCCTTATTCCCATATTGACCTCAAGCCGAGCCATTTCATTGTAAGAACCTTTTTGTTTCTTGAGATGTTGTGCCGAAAGCCTGCCATACATGGATTGAAATTTGACCGATTCAGCAGGGATCGACTTGGGTAAGACCAGGCTGTTGGATTTTTTTACATTCAATCAGTGGCGTCTGGTGCTCAACATTTTTAGGGGGGCGCAAACAAACTGAAAAACATCAATTGCCGCCACTGTGCCCATTAAACGCAGCCAATGTGCCCCTCAAATGCAGCCAGCTTGTCCCCTCAAATGCAACCAGTTTGTGCCACCAAATGCAGCCAGTTTGTGCCCCCAATTTCCACCAGTTTGTGCCCCCAATTTCCACCAGTTTGTGCCACAATTTCTGCCAGTTTGTGCCCCCAAATGCAGCCAGTTTGTTCCCCCAATTTCCACCAGTTTGTGCCCCCAATTTCCACCAGTTTGTGCCAAAATTTCCGCCAGTTTGTGCCCCCAAATGCAGCCAGTTTGTGCCCCCAATTTCCACCAGTTTGTGCCCCCAATTTCCACCAGTTTGTGCCACAATTTCCGCCAGTTTGTGCCCCCAATTTCCACCAGTTTGTGCCACAATTTCTGCCAGTTTGTGCCCCCCGAATGCAGCCAGTTTCCCCCCAGCCCAGCACTTACCTTCCTCGGGTCAGCGCCGTCCTCTCCACGCTCCCTTGATGTCTTCTCCCGCCCTCAATGTTGCTTCAGCTAATCAGGTAACCGGTAATCATACCCGGTGCACCTGATTGGCTGAGAGGCGGGGCAGTGTTAGGGAAGCGATTCCCTAACACAGCACTGTTTAAACAGGGAACGCACAGCCTGTGCACCCTCTGGTTAACCATTTGGAAGCCGATTGGAGCCTGCATGCTCTAATCGGGAAGCCTATTAGAGCATCTTGCTATAATCAGGCACTCCCAAAACACGCCCACCGCTGTTATTCAGATGGCCAGCGCTCAACAGGGGGCCGGACATCTGAATAGTGGGCGGTAGCGGCAACAATACATAGTTTCATGCAATGCATGAAGCTATGTATTGTTGGGTGCAGGAGAGAGGGCCGGCGCTCCTGCACCCACTATGGACACACCGCCACTGCATTCAATCACTGCTAGCCGCTAGCAGAAATCATTGTGTTCTGCCGACTGGGAAGGCTCTCCATGCCCCCTGTCAGAAGAACACAATTGAACTGCAGGAAGCATTCCCCCATCAACACTGATTGTGGTGATGGGGAAATCAAGCTATCTAGTCATCAATCTAGTCATCTATGGGCTTCTTTGTTCTTTAAAACAGTGTGTAAATCAATGTATACAGCATCAAAATGAATCTTGGCAATCTGTCCCAAAATATGTATTATAGGCAGGGCTACAGCAGCATGACCAGAGAACCATGCACCCTGTGCAGATTTGATACATTGTTCTGCTGTGATCCACTGATCAGGTACAGCAGCCCAAGTCTTTGGTTCTCCTCAGTCCTCAGCTGGCTGCCTCTTCTGAGTTCAGGCAGCTGGCCTCCGATTGGCAACCACACCTCAGTCCAAAGGTGGCAGTAATTTCATATTCCTGCAGTCTCCTGGCATATAGGACGTGGAATCCCAGGAGCCTGAGGCAGTAGAGATAAGTCATTCTCACCTAGGCAAGAATGGTGGCGGGTGTGCAGGGCTAGACCTAAAGTGTGAGAAAATAGAGCCAAAAAAAGTGCCAATTATTATTGCGGAGGGTAGTGGCCATGCGCAGAGCTTTAGATGATCTGGGGGGTAAAGGTTAGCTTTAAGGTTGATGTGAGGGTTAAGGACCCCAAAGGTCAGGTTGTGTGTTATGTATTAAATTAACAGTCGCTAAATAAAATAACTGCTGCAAGTATAAAGTTCAGGCACCTTTTTCTTCCTATATCCTAAAGCTGGATATATATGGTGCAAATTTCAGACAGCACCTGATGAATCTTCCAAGCATTTGAGCTATTGGCCAACATCTTTTAATATGAAAATTGAAGGAGCTAAGGCAGAAAATTGTCAGCTGCACAACGGCTGCATCCAAGCAGATGCAGTCACTGTTTTTTGACTTGGTATTTTGACAGCCGCAAGTGTCAGAATACAATAGCTGGTAGAAGAGATTCATCCATCCAGGCTGTTGGTCATAGGTGGGGGCAGGGGTGGACTGACAACTCATGGGGCCCCCGGGCAATAGAAGATTATGGGGCCCCCGGGCTTATAGATTGCCACCACGCCAGGAGGCATTGCATAGGCAGGGCAGCTAAAATCTCAGGATTTTCACATCAAAAGCATGTCGGTTTTGGACATATCAGGGACAGATGTAAAAAAAACACAGATTTTTACATACTGTCCCTGGTTTTATTGAGCCTGGCAACCCTGATGGGTCCCCCTAGTGGCATGGGGCCCTCGGGCAGTGCCCGAGAGTCCCAATGGTCAGTCCGCCCCTGGGTGGGGGAATTGAATGATTTCTCCAATTCAGCCAGACTGGTGTACTCACTTTTCTTGCCAGCGGTTTACACTGTTATACAAGCTGGACACTCACTACTTTACATTGTAGCAAAGTGTCACTTCTTCAGCATTCTGGATGAACTTGATGATAGCTGTGAGGCACAGGCAAGGACCCGCAGCATGATGGGATATCGGTGGCATCTCAAGCCCTCACAACACCACTGACAGTGGACCGAGACAGACAGGAGGGGTGGGCTGCAACTGTCAGCATAGCATCATGATAAATGCCCTGCTTATACGGCCATGAGGTCTATATGGATTTTCTTTTCAGACTCTCCCTGTTTTCATACCATCTTCTCTTGATTCTGGACCTTTAAGTTTCAGGCTGTGATGGTGGTGCCCTTGCCCGTACCTGAACTCTTTCTTGCCTTTCTCCCAACTTCTTCTGCTTTTCCTCTCTTCTTTCCCTTTCTCTTCCTTAGCCTCTTGAGGACAAGTGCTTATTTCATTTACGGTCCACTGTCCTCCTTGGGGTTGTTCAGGGTTTATGGACTCCCTGCCCCAAAGTAGCATTTTCTTTTTGGGTCTCCCTTTTAAAAAAAAAAAATTCAGAGGAGAACCGTCTTTTTTCTTTTACGATACATACCGGCTGATGCCTGCTTACCGAGACCCTTGCTATGACCTCCCCGACACACCTACTGACAACATTTACCATCCTGCTTGGTTTATGACCTCCCATTATGAAGCAGGCTGGATGGATATAATCTTTCTTGTTTTTATATTGTTTTGGTTTGCATATATTGTTACATGTAATTTTCGCCTCTAGTTTTTTTTTCTCTGGTGGCTTTTTTATATGTAAGTCCTCAGGCTGCTTTGGGCTAGATTCATATATTAAGTTTGCATGTTCTCCCTGTGCGTTCATGGGTTTCCTCCGGGTATTTCGGTTTCCTTCTACACTCCAAAGACATGCTGGTAGGTTAATTGGCTTCTGTCTAAATTAATTAGTATGAATGTGAGTTAGGGACTTTAGATTGTAAGCTCCTTGGGGCAGGAACTGATGTAAATGTACAAGATATACCGTATATACTTGAGTATAAGCCGACATGAGTATAAGCCGAGGCACCTAATTTTACCACAAAAAAATGGGAAAACTTATTGACTCGAGTATAAGCCTAGGGTGTCCATCTGCATGCCTCACTGTGCCTCACTTTGCCCATGCCTCACTGTGTCCATGACTAGACTTACGTTTAACATGGGAGTATATAGAAGGGGTGTCCGGCTTTGAAAAATCGGTGCTCCCCGGCCGTAATTCCCCCAGACAGAAAACTTTGCACACTTGTAGAGGAGAACTGGGAAAACATGTGGGCCAAGTTTTGGGTCCAGGGGAACTACGGCAAGGGCCCCAAAGTTACTGGAGGAATTACCATTTAACATGGGAGTCTATGGAAGGGGTGCCCGACTTTGAAAAATCGGTGCTACCCGGCCGTAGATCCCCCGGACAACAAACTTTGCTCACTTGTAGAGGAAGAGTGGGGCTATCTGTGCCCCCAAAGTCCGGGAGATCAGACGCAAAAAGGTGAGTCGAGTATAAGCTGAGGGGAGCATTTTCAGCACCAAAAAATGTGCTGAAAAACTCGGCTTATATATATATATGGTATGTGTAAAGCGCTGAGTAAATTGACGGCGCTATATAAGTACCTGTAATAAATGCAATAAATAAACTATTGTACTCCTCTTTTATTTTTCTCTGAAACAATCTCGATGAGGCTTTCTTTCTTGTCATCTCTGTATTCATTTGTTTGAATGTGAATAAAGTCTTATTCTTTAAAAAAATATATTTCCTAAATACAGTGGTGTTTTATTCAGTCATACAAAATTAATAAATCACAAGTGATAATTACAAGCAGTATTGTTACATATACATCTTTAAAGGGTTAAATATAGCAAATAAAAAAATATTCTAGCAATATACATACAATTGCTATACAAGCCCTATTGTAATTTAACATCATTAAAAATTACCTTTCCTTTTCAATTTGCAGTGCTGTAATTTAATGCAAAATTCAATGCAATATGGCAACTTGGAGGCATTTTGTATACCATTGGTGTACAGAACTTCCCCAGAAATGTAATTTCCTGCTTGTGTCATCAGCTCCCTGTTTTTCCCATAAGCCTGCACGATAGATTTTAGGCCTCCCCTGCTATAAAAATTTCAGTTTTGGTGTTATACTCTAAAAGGATTAAATACTTCTAAATTGATGCAGACCCTGCAACTTTTCTCATCAGAACACTAAGGCCTCGTACACATGATAGGATCGCCAGAGGACAACGGTCTGAAGAACCGTTTTCATCAGTCCAAACCGATCGTGTCTAGGCCCCATAGGTTATTTAACCTTCGGTCAAAAAAATGAGAACTTGCTTTAAAATTGAACCGATAGACGCCTAACCGATAGGTCAAAACCGATCGTTAGTATGCAAAAGCATCGGTTAAAAATGCTCAGAATCAAGTCGACGCATGCTTGGAAGCATTGAACTTCGTTTTTTTCAGCACGTCGTTGTGTTTTACATCAACGCATTCTGACACAATCGTTTTTTTAACTGATGGTGTGTAGGCGCGACGGACCATCAGTCAGCTTCATCGGTTAACCTATGACAACCGTCCTTCAGACCGTTCTCATCGGATGGACTGATCGTGTGTACGAGGCTTTAGAGTGCCCCCCGATAATTATAATGAACCTGACGCTCCCATTCAGAATCAGTCTGAAAAGGACACAGAAAAACAAGCAGCTATTTCATTACAGCTAAAAAAAGTAGGATACTACTTAAAAATGTATTAAAACCCTTAGGCCGCGTACACACGGTCGTTCCAAACTGATGAGAATGGTCCGACGGGCCATTTCCATCGGTTCACCGCTGAAGTGGCCTGATGGTCTGATGTGCGTACACACCATCGTTCCAAAAACCAATCGGGTCAGAACGCGGTGACGTCAAACACACGACGTGCTGAATAAAACAAAGTTCAATGCTTCCAAGCATGCGTCGACTTGATTCTGAGCATGCGCGGGTTTTGAACTGATGCTTTCTGTACTAACCATCAGTTTGGACCGATCGGGCAGCGGGCCATCGGTTCGATTTTAAAGCATGTTTTAAAATTTTGGACCGAAGGAAAACAGACCGATGGGCTATACACACTGGGGTAGATTCAGGTAGCAATTACGCCTGCGTATCCATAGATACGCAGCGTAATTGCTAATTTGCGCCGGCGTATCGACTTTTCTGTATTCAGAAAGCTCGATACGCCGACTGTAGCCTAAGATATGACTGGCATAAGGCTCTTATGCCGTCGTATCGTAGGCTGCATTCTTACGCTGGCCGCTAGGTGGCGTTCCCGTAGTGGTCAGCGTAGAGTATGCAAATTGCATACTCACGCGCGCGGCGTTCGCATTTTACGTCGTTTGCGTTTGTCGGTTTCTGCGTAAGGCTGCTCATGCTATTAGCAGGGGCAGCCAATGCTAAGTATACCCGTCGTTCCCGCGTCGTGATTTTTGAAAATTACGTTGTTTGCGTAAGTTAAAACCTGAATGGCACTGGACGCCATTTACGTTCACGTTGAAGCAAATGACGTCCTTGCGATGTCATTTACCGCAATGCACGTCGGGAAAGTTTCCCGACAGAGCATGCGCACTATGTTCGGCGCGGGAACGCGCCTAATTTAAATGATCCACGCCCCCTACGGGATCATTTAAATTACGGAGCTACTGCTTCGTGAATGAAGCGTAGCGCAAGTAATTTACGGAGGCGTAGCGTTAAAACGGTACGCTGCGCCTCCGTAAGAGTGCGCAGCCCTACCTGAATCTACCCCACGGTCGGTTTGGACCGATGAAACTGAACCTCGGTCCATTCTCATCGGTTTTGTCCGACCGTGTGTACGCGGCCTTACAGTTGACATAAATCACAAAAGGGGGATGGTTTTTATTTTCTCAACAATATTGGAATAGCATTTTAAGCCTGTGTTGTTCTTAAAGTGTATATGTGAGCAAAATATGCAGTCCACTTCCTTACAGCCTGAGGAATACTGTATTTTCCTGACACCCAGAGCAGGACATTTATCAACATACATGCCTATTCTTTATATTCTTTTCCATGTACATGAATATTAAAAGCACAGGGATTTCATAAACTGTATGTTATTTTTTTTCACAGAATGTTTTTTTGTTCTTCTGAAATCGCCTTGTGGTTTTGTTATGTGGCCAGATGGATTTTTTTAGCTAAAGGTCTATTCAGTAAATGCAACAAAAATGTACAATAAGCCACATTAACCAATCAGATTTCTGCTGTAAGCTCAGTTAAGAGATGAGTTCTGCTTAGCAGCTACAGTTAAAGTAGATAAAAAACCTAATACAGTAAAACCTTGGTTTGAGAGCGTTTTGCAAGACAACCAAAATGTAAAAATAGTTTTTGTCTTGATATACAAGTAGCGTCATGTCACAACTGAGTATAAAAGAGAAGAGAGGCGCCTCTAAGTGTAGCAATATGATTACATTTAGCGAAGGTACAAAATTTAGCAACATATTGCTACACTTAGAGGTGCCTCTTCTCTCTTTTATACTCTGTGGCTCCTGCTGGATTTTGCTTCTAATCCCCTTGGGGAGGCTTCCATTTGTGGATGGACATTTTATGGTTATACAAACTGGTCTCATTGCTATAATCTTTTTATATGGACTATAAACTGAAGGACCTATGAATAAATGATTGTGGAACGAATCATTTGAGTTTCCATTATTTCTTATGGGGTAATTTGCTTTGATATACAAGTGATTTGGATTATAAGCATGTTTCTGAAATGGATTATGCTCGCAATCCAAGGTTTTACTGTACATACAATTTCATACTTTAACATGGTAATGTCATTTCAAAAATCATTTTCACAATTTTTAAATCTGCAGCTTTCACAAAAGTAATACCAGGTCATCCTGCAAGGGAGATTCTTGGGCAGGCATGTGCAGTCATGAGTTGACAACGCTTTGCACCCATCCCTCTACTGCTCTTCTACGTTGTCATCCTATCACAGGTGCTATAATGGAGTCTCTAAGTGGCCGTGCTGCCCTTGATCATGTTCCATTGTTATCTGAGCTACCATCTGGAAGCTCATCTTAAACAATGCTGGAGTGTATGCATGTAGACTGGAAGCAACTGCAAACAAGCTAGAGGGGGTCTGCAGCACTAACATGCAACAAAGTACAGTATATCTAAACCCAAAGGGCTAGATTCAGCATTGATTTACGCCGGCGTATCTATAGATTATTCAGAAAGTAAGATACGCCGAAATTAGCCTAAGATCCGACTGGTGTAAGTCTCTTACACCGTCGTATCTTAGGATGCATATTTACACTGGCCGCTAGGTAGCGCTTCCGTTGTTTTCGGCGTAGAATTTGCAAATGACCTAGATACGCCGATTCACAAACGTACGTGCGCCCGGCTTTTCCGGCGTAACGTTGCTCCTGCTTCTATGAGGCGTACGCAATGTTAAGTATGGACGTCGTTCCCGCGTCAAATTTTTTATTTTTTACGTTGTTTGCGTAAGTCGTTCGCGAATAGGGCTGGACGTAATTTACGTTCACGTCGAAACCAATACGTCCTTGCGGCATACTTTGGAGCAATGCACACTGGGATATGTACACGGACGGCGCATGCGCCGTTTGTAAAAAACGTCAATCACGTCGTGTCTCCATCCATTTGCATAAAACACGCCCCCCTCATACTCATTTGAATTAGGCGCGCTTACGCCGGCCCCATTTACCCTACGCCGCCGTAACTTAGGAGGCAATTGCTTTAGAAATACATCACTTGCCTCTTTGATTTACGGCGGCGTAGCGTAAATACGATACGCTACGCCCCCGTAACAATGCGCCCGGCTACCTGAATCTAGCCCAAAATGTTTTTTTATTTATTTTTGGATCATATCCGCTTCAATATGCACCAACGCTCACTTCTGTATTCATCTTTTTCTAGGAACGGCACACTTCTATTAAGCACTACTTTTAACTTAAGTAGTTTAAATGCTCACTTCCAATGTTTTTCCTTTACCTAAATATTTTTTTATTCACTTACAGCATGCCTTTGAACTTGCCAAAAACTTTGACTACTCCTGGGGGGTCAATTCCTTAACACAGCCCTCCTTCTTGCACGTCCTATGTTTTTTATTTGGAAGTGTCCAATTTTTGTCAGTACTAGAGGTGCGCATCTTCACTGGTCTCACGATTCGATTTGATTATCTGGTTAACGATTCGATTAGATTCCGCGATGCCTCACAATGCATCACCATCACTGACGAGCTCCCACTTCCGCTTGGGCCGCCTAGACGACCCTTCCTCCCTGCAATCTTCTGGAACACATCACAGGTCCCAGAAGATTGCCCGGCTATGCAGGACAGTGCAATGAGACATGCGCACCCGGCTGTGAAGCTGCAAGCTGTCACAGCCGGATGCCCACAGTAGTATTGCCAGTGCCATGGACAGGCGGGGGAGATAATGGAGGGTTCGGGTGGCCAAGTGGCTGGATTGTGGGACAGGTGAGTGTCTTTTTACGCACACTCGTGGAATGGCGACAAACTACAGTACCTTAAAGGGGTTGTAAAGGAAAATTTTTTTTCCCTAAATAGCTTCCTTTACCTTAGTGCAGTCCTCCTTCACTTACCTCATCCTTCCATTTTGCTTTTAAATGTCCTTATTTCTTCTGAGAAATCCTCACTTCCTGTTCTTCTGTCTGTAACTACACACAGTAATGCGAGGCTTTCCCCCTGGTGTGGAGGATGCCTCTTGAGGGGGCGAGCAGGAGTGTCAGGACGCCCACTAACACACAGCTCCTTTCTCTATCTGCAAAGTAGAGAGTGTCCTGACCCTCCTGCTCGCCCCCTCCCCCCTCAAGAGGCTTTCTCCACACCAGGGAGAAAGCCTTGCATTACTGCGTGTAGTTACAGACAGAAGAACAGGAAGTGAGGATTTCTCAGAAGAAATAAGGACATTTAAAAGCAAAATCGAAGGATGAGGTAAGTGAAGGAGGACTGCACTAAGGTAAAGGAAGCTATTTTATTGCTGTCACAAGGAATGTAAACATCTCTTGTGATAGTAATAGGTGGTGACAGGGACTCTTTATAGCGAGATCGGGCTCTAAAATACCTCCAATCCCTCCTTTACACTTTAAAGTATTCAGATCGCCAAAAACTGCGATTCTGAATACTGTACTTTTTTTTAAAACTGGCGCCATTGGCAGCTGAGTAAACCAGTAGTGACGTTGTGACGTCACTTCCGTGTTTACATACAGACTGTAACGAAGCCGACGCTTCATGCCAGTCTGTCTCTAGGTGCCGGAAGTGGCGGCTCTCATATCGGGTCTCCTGGTGGGATGGGAAGCCTGGTAAGAGCGGCCTCCCGCTCCTCCGGGATAACAACCGAGCGTCTTTTAGCTGCACCGGTTGTTTTATCTGGAAAGCCGACCGCACGCTCTAAAAACAGTATTTACACATTTCACATTACATTTTTTTTTAAATAAAATGTATTTAATTTGTAAATAACTTTTCAATGCTTTGTACCATTGCTGATAGCTGAAGTGTAAACAAAACAGTTGCAGTAAGTATCGGTAATTGGTAATGGCGAGTAGTAAAAAAGAGAAAGTACCGGTAAATCCCTAATAGTAACACATGATAAGTGCATTGGAGTTCACACATATAAACACACATATGCTGTATCACACCGCAGTGTGGCACAATGCTAAAGTAGCGTGCCACAACACACATCAAGGCACAAAACTTGACTACAGCGTACTGCGTTGGGCTGTGGATGGACTCTAAGGCATGCACAGAAAACTCTACCTGCAAAGAATTAGCAATTTGCTGATTTTACTTGAAGCCTAGAAAGGCTTTTTATGTTTTATATTACCTTAGCCCAGCCTATTTAGCTGCACAATTGTAAAGTCGCACAAAGAATGGATTCCCCACTACATGCAAACATAAGAGAGCTGAGCCTCACCTGCAGTGCCAGGGTTCATGTCTGCTTGGAGCATTTATTTCCCCAAATCACTCCTTTAGCTAATGTTTTAGTGATAGACACGCGACACATCTGGTACAAACCAAATATTTTCAGTCAGTTGGCGCCCAAAGTAAATATTTGCTGAAGAAATTACAGAGACAATTAGGAAGTACCAGTTATGTGAAGAGGAAATGTTAACCCTTTATTACAGCCTGGATGTCTGAACACATCAGATTTAGTAGGTCTTTCCCTGGCTCAGTGGATAAACAAATGTCTTTTTGGAATACCCTTCCTCTACAAGTCACTAGTACAGCTAGGGATTTAACACACAATAAATAATAAAATAAATAAAATAATAAATGAGCTGGATTACCTGAAAATCACTTAGTTGTATGCCTGCAGTCCTGCACACAATATATTCAGGTTTTAATTCCCTGCGTGACATGCATGAGTGGACTGACCATTAGGGCTCTCGGGCACTGCCAGAGGGCCCCATGCCACTAGGGGGCCCCATCAGAGTTGCCAGCCACAGTAAAACCAGGGACAGTATGTAAAAATATATATATTTTTTTTAAATCCTAAGATTATAGCTGCCCCGCCTCTCCAGTACCTTTTCAGTGTGTGTATGTGTATTCTGTGTGTGTATATTGTGTGTGTATATTGTGTGTCTGTGTGTGAATACTGTGTATGTATAATGTATGTGTGTGCGTGTGTGCATACTGTGTAGTCCCATAATCTATTGCCCGGGGGCCCCATAATCTACTGTGATGGAAGTTACTAAAATGTTACTTTCCTCCTGAGCTACTCAAATGTTGCCTTTCTTTCATTATATTCTTCTATTTGTTTTATTTCCTTTTTTTTCTTGATCTATATAAGATATATATATATATATATATATATATATATATATATATATATATATATATATATATATATATATATATATATATATAGAGAGAGAGAGAGAGAGAGAGAGATGTATACATATGTATGTGTGAAAATATACTACAGGGCTGTTACTTTCCTTAAAATAAATTATAGGCTTAAAATCTCGGCTCAGGAAACCCAATAAACAAATTTGAAAAAAAAAGCCCACCCCATCGACTGAAGAATGAAGCCCCTGTGAGCTTCAATGGGGATCCCTGTATGACACGAGGACATTTGTGCTAATTAAAGACTTTTGAAACATGTGCAGTATGCCAAGAACAGACGTCACAGGGGCGTGTAATAAGAAACCACCATGTATAGACTGAACCAATCAATTGTGCTCATGTGTATGATGTCATGTTGTCTTTAAAAAGCCAATAAATGTGTTCGGCTTCTCCTCTTGAACGCTGGACACAGAAGGAAGCGAGCAGTTTGTTCCTCAGCTCTCTGCATGCTTTCATGATTTGGGTCAGAGGCAGAATGTGTTTTTGCCCTGAAGTCAGGGGTTTAATCCTTATCACTACTATTGCCCGAGGGCCCCATAATCTCCTATTGCCCGGGGGCCCCATGAGTTGTCAGTCTGCCCCTGGTGACATGTTCTTCTATCCAAATGAACATTGGGATATTGTTTTAAAAAGAGGACCTGTTGGAAAAGCTAACAATTTGATTGGCTGCAATCACTGTTTGACCGACAATTTTCAATCTGACTCCTTTGACATAAAATCAATTGAGTGGTCAATTTTTATAAAAGAAAAAACTGTGCTTGGTGCAAAAAAAATAATAATAACCACTGTGGGAAACTAAATGTACAACAGCACTCAAAAACACATAGATACCACTGTGTAATACATCTAAAAACATAAATTGTTGTGCTATACCATTAAATTAATAAAACATACAAAACACCCTCAAGTGCAAAAAATGTGTATATAAGTCCAACATATCCAATATAATAGTAATTGATATGAAAGCTTCTTTAAATCTTGTGACTCCTCCACCAATATATAAAATGACAGCCTCTTACCAGCTGAAAGCTTAGAAGGTCAGTTTACACACACAGTGCAAATGCCTTGGGATGATTGGGAACCTCTGGATCATAATTATATTGGATATGTTAGACTTATATACAATTTTTTTGCACTTAAAGGTGTTATGTATATTTTATTCACTTAAAGTGGAAGTGAACCCTGATGGGTTTGCTTCCTCTTTTTTTCCCTGCAAAGGTAAAGCATAATAGGCTACTATGCATCGCATAGTAGCCCATTATGTGTCACTTATCTGAAACCGAAGCCTGCGATGTCCCTGATTTCCTCGCCTCCACGAAGTGTCCATCTTTCACCCTCTTTTTTCTGGGTATCGCTGCTCCGGCACTGTGACTGGCCGGAGCAGTGATGACGTCACTCCCCCTCATGCGCACGGGAGCCGACACTTACGGCATGATGCCATTCAGCAACGGCACGCTCAGTGCACCTGCGCCGTTGTCTATGGCGCGCAAATGCGCCATAGACATTGGTGCATTATTTATTGCAAATATCTCCTAAACCGTGTAGGTCTAGGAGATATTGCAAGAAATAAGGTAAGCCTTAATCTAGGGTTATCTGTAGATGAAAGTTCTCAGAGAGAGTTTACAACCACTTTAAAGGTATAGTGTAACACATTTTGCTTTTGAATAATCAATTGTTGCTGAGCAAGGTTATCAGCAGGGGCACTCCTGGCTTGAGTGTTGGCCAATTCACCAAGAATTCGATGAAATTTAAGATGAGAATGGCAGCCTTTATGGAAAATCTCTTAATTCCACCTCTATATCCAACCCTTCTCTATACACAGTTGACCTTAAATCTCACTTTAATTTTACCTCTATCTCCAAGCCTTCTCTATACACGGCCGGGGAAGCACACAATTTCTTGCCAGAGGCAACTTTATAAAGTTGAGCACCAGACTCAAATCCCTGACTTTGTGCAAGTGTACAAGTGTAAAGCCCTGTACACACGATCGGTCCATCCGATGAGAACGGTCTGATGGACCGTTTTCATAGGTTAACCGATGAAGCTGACAGATGGTCAGTCGTGCCTACACACCATCGGTTAAAAAAACGATCGTGTCAGAACGCAGTGACGTAAAACACAACGACGTGCTGAAAAAAACGAAGTTCAATGCTTCCAAGCATGCGTCGACTTGATTCTGAGCATGCGTGGATTTTTAACTGATGGTTGTGCCTACTAACGATCGTTTTTTAACTATCGGTTAGGAATCCATCGGTTAAATTTAAAACAAGTTGGCTTTTATTTTAACCGATGGATAAATAACCGATGGCGCCCACACACGATCGGTTTGGACCGATGAAAATGGTCCATCAGACCGTTCTCATCGGTTTAACCGATCGTGTGTACGCGGCCTAAGAATGATGCTGGTTTGAAGCTTACGGGTAGTCACACCAAATATTGATTGATTTCGATTTTTTGTCTGTTCACTCACTTTGCATTTTGCAAATTGATAAAAATAAACAAGTAAAATATATATTTTTGAAAGCATTCTTACTTTATAGCATTTCTTCACACCTGCCTAAAACTTTTGCACAGTACTGTATACCATTGGTCTCAGAACACCTTCTCTTGGGCTGATAGATGTAACATTCTGAAAAATAATATTCTACCAAGACTATATTCCCCTGAAGATGCTACCTATATCTTATATCTTATGCGTATCCCACTTTATTTCCTACCATCTATACATATTTGTTTGGGCAAATAAGCCTGCCAAAATAAAGTATACAATACAATCATTTTCAAAACATACAATCTATTCCACAGTCTAATAAACCCCACCTGACAATAGGTACCACCTGCATGACCACCCATAGGGTTTTATCTAATAAGCATCCCTTGGTACACCTATCTGTGCTGCTTCCATCCATTGGGAACCAAGAGCTTTTTTGCAAACCTAACATCCTCACTTTTATCCAATTAAGAGATACTGGCAAATACAGGATAAGACATTTCATCATCTGCTCTGATTGGCTGTCACTCACTGAAATGTCTTTGTACCCTGACTTAGCATCTTTGGGAAATTGGACACACTTTCTCTCTTTCCTATCTACAGCTGTGTCTATCAGTTGTCACCCATGATGCCTTTTGAACGAAGGTACCCAGAATTTAGTCCTGTGAAAAATGCTAGAAATTGCTACTTTTTGCCAAATATGATTCCCTGCTTGCCCTCCTTGAGAGATCAGGATGAGACCTAAATGTACACATTACCCTGGAGGAGTGATCTAAACTTCTTACCCTTTTCTTTAAATATTCCTTAAACAACAAATAATATGATTCTGGATATTAGAATGTAAAATGATGGCATAGAGCCCCCCCCCCCCGACGTCTTTCATGCCCTCCTCATAAACTCACCTGTTCTATGCTGGTGATATGGCTCACCACCGGCAGGCATGTCTAGCCCCAGGTTGTCATGTCTATGAAACCAGGTCTGAACCAACATGCGGAATTTCACCACAACTCCCTACCCCCTAAAAAACATACATGAGATTGGTTATCATCCATAGAGTAAACTTTGCCTGAGCATGTATCCCTGTCTTCTGGAAACAAACTCATCCAACCACTGTACAACAATGGTTCAAAAACAACTTAAGACCACTTTCACACTGAGGGCCTATTGCAGGCGCTATAGCGTTAAAAATAGCGCCTGCAATCCGCCCTTTAAAAGCTGCGTTGCGCTAGCAGGACGGTAAAAAAAGCCCTGCTAACCGCATCTTTGGAGCGGTGAAGGAGCGGTGTGTATACTGCTTCTCCACCGCTGCTGCTCACTGAATCAATGGGACAGAGCGGCAATACCCCTTTCATGGCCGCTAGCAGGGGTTAAATGCGCCCTGCTAGCGGCCGAAATGCGCCGCAAATCTGCCCATAGAATCGGCGGTACAAATAGCAGTGTTTTACCGCTGACGCTATGGGCGGCTCAGTGTGAAAAGTTAAGAGTTGCATGGCTATACTAGCTAGACTTTACTACTATACTAGAGTATACACAACACTAAAACCCTCTCCCTCAACTCTCAATACTCATCATATAGCAACCAGACCCTTTCCCTCTGCTTTTCCTCCCTAACACCCTCTCTACCCCCTTTCCTACCTTACTTCTTCCTTTCCACAATAATCTTAACCCACCCACCAATCTATCCTACAGCCCATCCCTCTGTCATTTTCTCTTACTTCTCTTGTGCCACCCATTCCACAGACAAAGTTGACAATACAAGAAACTTGACTGGGAATCCACAGAGATTTCTCTCCACACAGAGGCCCAGCCTTTGCAACCGGTTGTCTGTATATTTTAATTATTTACATTTTTGTTTATATTAGCATTGTCATGTGGATGTTTTGTTATGTCCTGTTTGCATTGTTCTACTTTCAGTACTTCGTCTTTGTCAAAGCTTGGAGTATGTTGTTGATTTTCTCCCAATCTGTTTATGTACTGTAAAACCTTAATATAAAGAAATTATTAAAAGATTATTTACATGCCCTCTTCATAAACTCTACGCTCACCTGCTCTATGCTTAACTGTTACCAGCAATAAAATAAAAATAAGGCTGAATTACGAAAATCAAGAACATGAGCAGGGATGAATCCTTAGAATAGGCTTTGATCACATGTGCCTATGCATGCAGACATTTATGCTCATAGCGATTGTAATCACTGAACTTATCTAGCTCATTTTACACTGATGTTCAATACATAGGGGCAGATCCACAAAGAAATTACGCCGGCGTATCTATTGATACGCCGGCGGAATTTCAAAAATTCCCGCATTGTATCGTTGTTTTGAATCCTTAAAACAAGATACGACGGCATGTCGGCTCAATCCGACAGGCGTACATCTTCGTACGCCGTCGGATCTAAGCTGCAATCTTTCGGCGGCCGCTAGGTGGCATTCCCGTCAAAATCTGCTTTAAGTATGCAAATGAGCTATTTACGGCGATCCACGAACGTACGTCCGGCCGGCGCTTTTTGTTATGTTGTTTGAGTTCGGCTTTTTCCGCCGTATAGTTAGAGCTGCTATACTGAGGCATACTCAATGTTAAGTATGGCCATCGTTCCCGCGTACAATTTAGAATTTTTTACGTCGTTTGCGTAAGTCGTTCGCGAATAGGAATTTGCGTAGAATGACGTCACCGTCGTAAGCATTGGCGGGTTCCGGTTTAATTTCGAGCATGCGCACTGGGATACCCCCAGGGACGGCGCATGCGCAGTTCCAAAAAAACGTTGTTTACGCCGGGTCACGATGTATTAACATAAAACATGCCCCCATTAGATCCATTTGAATTCCGCGCCCTTACGCCGCGAAAGATACACTACACCGCCGTAACTTATGGCACGGATTCGTTGTGGATTCAAATTAAAAAAGATAAGTTACGGCGGCGTAGCGTATCTCAGATACGCTGCGCCCGGCGCAGATGTATGTGGATCTGCCCCATACTGTGCATTCCTAGTTTGCAATGCATGGTGAGTTTTCAAACAAAGTTTATTTTTCGCCTTCTGTTTCTGTAAGCTGCACCTGTAAGGATGCGTAAACCAACATTTTTAAAAAATAAATTTAAATAAAAAATACAAATAGGTGATCGGTTTGCTAAGCAATGACATGTGCATACAGCAAGCTAACTGGCATGGTAAAAAAAATGATATGCTATGCTAAGAACCATTTCTATGTGAAATATTGACAATCATACATGCATATCTTTTAGTAAATCAGATCTATTATCAGAAACATGGAGTATCTCACAAAAGTGAGTACACCCCTCACATTTTTGTAAATATTTTATTATATTTTTTTATGTGGCAACTCTGAAGAAATGACACTTTGCTACAATGTAAAGTAGTGAGTGTATAGCTTATAGTGCCCCTGGACGACGATATTCTCTTACGAAACATGCAGGGCAGAGTGGAGCGACACGCTGACGTCACCTCGCACTACTGTTCGTACACCCAGAGGACGGGTTTGCGCCGGCCAGCACATCAGACTTCAGGCTTTTACTGATACAAGTATTGTAAGTGCGATACTTTGTTTTACTTTTTATAATAAATGTAAAGGTTTTACACTACCAGAGCATTTATGTTTTATATGTGCCACGTGTACCCATCTGCTGGTCTGAAATGTCAATGAGGCGATTTGAAGAGCGATGAGCGTGCTCGGAGCGCATTTTAAACAAGCTGTGTTTTTACTACATGCTTTCCTTGATTCTCTGTAGTAGGGGATCACGGATATCTGGTAAGAAGTGATTCCTTCTAAACTGTTGGTAGCTTCAGCACGGTTTCTTTTACCATTAGTGTTTGGAGAGGTCTTTATATATGGATGGACTTTATTCATTAAGCTCTGCACGAATAGATGTCACATTAATTCAACACACATGGATTTTCCTAGTTTCTTTTGGACATTGAAGGTCTTTACATATATGTTTTTCATACGTGTTTTCACAGATGTTTTTTAGGGAATTTTTCACATACCGTATATACTCGAGTATAAGCCGACCCGAGAATAAGCCGAGGCACCTAATTTTACCACAAAAAACTGGGAAAACGTATTGACTTGAGTTTAAGCCTAGGGTGAGAAATGCAGCAGCTACTGTAAGCACAAAAGAGGATCACCAATGCCCGTTTGCACACCTCACTGTGCCCATTTGCAAGCCTCACTGTGCCCATTTGCACGCCTCACTGTGCCCAACCTCACAGTGCCCATTACAACCTCACTGTGCCCATTACCACCTTACTGTGCCCAATACAACATTACTGTGCCCATTACAACCTCACTGTTCCCATCGCAGTGTACCTGAAATTCTTGACAGGCTGCGCTGCGGGCGTCCATTTTTTAAAACTCGTAGCTTCCCCCTGGTCCCGTCCCGTTCCGTGATAGGCGTTTGACACTGTGTTCAGTCTTCCGCCTATCACGGACGTTCTTTCATCCTCGGACTCAGTTTCCCAGCAGACACTGTGTTCAGTGTTCCGCCAATCACAGACGTTATTTTATCCTCCAACAAGAGAAGGTCCATGATAGGCAGAACACTGAACACAGTGTCTGCTGGGAAACTGAGTCCGAGAATGAAAGAATGTCCGTGGTAGGCGGAACACTGAACACAGTGTCAAACACCTATCACGGAACGGGACGGGACCAGAAGGAATTTTAAAAAATGGACGCCCACAGCCCCTCAGGTACACTGACTTGAGTATAAGCTGAGAGGGGTATTTTCAGCCCTAAAAAAAGGGCTGAAAAACTCGGCTTATACTCGAGTATATACGATATATCATTTCTCACTCAATTTATATGTTTATTTATGACTTACATATTTGTTCAACATTGGTGTTTCTCATTGACCAGTTTTATGATTCAAGCCTCGTACACACACTCGGTTTACTCGGCAAGAACCAGCAAGAAAACTGCTGGCAGAGCTTCCTTGCCGAGTATAACGTCCGTGTGTACGAGGCTTTCAGGTTTCTCGTCAAGAAAATCTCAACGAGAAAAATAGAGAACCTGCTCTCTATTTTCTCGTCGTGAAACCCGAGAGTCTGTATACTTACCTGTCGTTGTGGAAACCCGCGCATGCTCGAAATTACTTTGACGCATGCGCGGTAGCTTCCTAGGCATAGGTAGGGTGCAGCAAGATGGCGGCGATGGCATCGAATGTGACAAGCGCATGCTCGTCGTACGCGATGACGTCACCGCGTTCTTGACATTCAAAAGAACTGCGTTCTTTTAAATGCAGTGTCTGTACACTCGGACGGCAAGAGATTCTTGCCAAGAATCTCGTCAGGAAAAACAAAGTTTTTTTCCTGACGAGATTCTGGCCCATGTGTACAGGGCTTAACACTTCATTCACAGTTCTAGCGCAATTCTATTTTTCTTTTAATTTGTACAGTTTATATAACAGTGTAAATTTACTGTCCCCTCAAAATAACTCAGCATCACATGTACACTCTGGGCCAGATTCACAGAAGAGATACGACGGCGTATCTCCTGATACGCCGTCGCATCTCTGAGTGTATCTATGCGACTGAATCATAGAATCAGTTACGCATAGATAGCCCTAAGATCCGACAGGCGTATGGCTTCGTACGCCTTCGGATCTTAGGCTGCAATACTTCGGCCGCCGCTGGGTGGAGTTCGCGTTGTTTTCCTGCGTTGGGTATGCAAATGAGCTTTTACGGCGATCCACGCCGGTTTTCGCGTTCGTTACGTCGTCGCTAGTAATTTTTTCCCGTTGCAAAGTTAAGCCTGCTTTAACATGGCTTAACTGTAGATGAGCCATGTTAAAGTATGGCCGTCGTTCCCGGGTCGAATTTCAATTTTTTTTTTTTTGCGTAAGACGTCCGGGAATACGGAAGTACGTTACGCACGTCGCCGTTCAAAAAAATGACATCACTTCGCGCAAAGCACGGCAGGAATTTCAAAACGGAGCATGCGCAGTACGCCCCATTTGAATTAGGCGGGCTTGCGCCGGACGTCTTTACGATACACCGCCTTAAGTTTACACGCAAGTGCTTGGTGAATCAGGCACTTGCACTGAAAACTTGCGGCGGTGTAACGTAAACACGATACGTTACGCCGCCAGAGTTTTCTGTGAATCTGGCCCTCTTTCCCCAACAATTCTTTAGATAAACTTAGCCAAAAATGTCAAGAGGTGGCCAGTAGAGAGTAACAAAATAAATAAAATGTTATCGCAGTTAACGTTAAGAATTGAAGCTGCACTCTCCAACTCTGGTTCCATAGTACCAAGGTAAAAGGTGCCACCATTATAATAAACAGAGCCCTGCCCGTTATGGTGAGTTTTTCAAATGTCTGGAAAATGCAACCAGGGTAGGAATTAGAAAAAGCTAACGCTTGCCATACATTATACAATTTTTTTGTTCAATTTCCTTTAGATTTACCTTCAACTATATAGTGCAATGACCTGCCCGATTGCATACAAATTGAAAGTGTTTAGATTTGAGCTCCATTATTTGGTTTTGGTAAATCTAAAAGAAAATTTTACAAGAAAGTTGTAAAATGTCTAGTCAGCATTAGCCTCTTTCAAAGTCATTCTTATTCATGCTGAGCCCAACACCCCTTAGTACAGGTAGATGCACTCACTATAATCTGTGTGTGTAGCCTTAGGGAGTTAGAGCGAGTATAATTCATGTTCAGCCACCAGGAACCGTTCCTCAAAACACCTGGACCACCAAACAAAAATGTCTTTCATGTTTGATAAATGAAGCAGTAATATAGTACCAATATGAATGCAAATATATCTATTAAAGAAAAAAACAATGTATCAGATTGAGTGGGGTTAGTTTACTGCATCATAAACAATTCATTTGGTTGAGAACAGATTGCAGGCCTGCTCCCCTACCTTAAACAGATCACATATCATGTCTGTTAACAATAGCTCGGAGTTTACGCCAGAAATCCTTGCCAGGGCCTGAAGCAGGGACCGTCTGCTGATCGATCCTCAACTCTCTGCATTAACTTGATGAATCAAAATTTTAACACACCAAGGAACCTTTGCCTCTGTAATTCTGTTGACTTTACTTGGAATAAAATAGCCAGTTAACAGCACAATCATATGTGTTTGACGCATATCAGTTTAATCACCCAACAGAAGGTATGCACTGCTGGAGAATAGTTATTTCCTGTTCAGTAGTAAAATACATCAAACTTCCAAATAGAAAATGTTTAATGATTTTCTCTATAAAAGCAGGTGCATGCAATAAGGGAGTGACTACAAGTGCTAAAAAAATTGCCACCATTTACTGCAAAGTCAGATAGGTGCTTTTTTTGAGCATGTATGGTAAAGCCCAAACGCCCCTTTTGTGTTGGGTAAAATGTGGAAATGTTTGACCCTCAGTTTTTTACTGCTGTCTGTGGCCCTGCTGGGAATATTCACCCTTTTTTGGTGACCACTATCTACGGTATGGAATATCCAACATTTTTGAGCTTCACAGGAACAGGAGGTATTGGGAATTCGTACAATTAGTTATAAACCTGTTCTGGTGACAACTGTCTGGTGGGCTATGAGACAGATCTCCACTTACTTCCTTCTGTGTCACAGGGGCAGGAACTGAAAGGAAAACTTTCAAAAAAATGAAAAGGGTCTCGACCATTCTATTTGTAGCTCAGTCCGCAGCACTGACAGGGAAATAATTCTGTGTCTGGTATCAGAAGAGACTTTTACACAGGGATAGGTACAGGAGAGAAGTGCTATTGCAGAGCCAGGGATGGACTGGCCATTGGGACTACGGGGAGTTTCCTGGTGGGCCGATGGCTCAGTGGGCCAGTTTCAGTGACAGTGGAACGCCGCTGTCTCTCCCTCCCCGCAGCACTCACCTCCTCTCCCTCCCCGCAGTGCTCACCTGGGGGGGGGGGACAGAGAAGCAGGGGGAGGACCAGAGGAGCAGGGGGGACGATACAGGAGCATGGGGGGTACCAGAAGGAGCATGGGGGAGGGGACAGACAGCTGACTCAACAGCTATGGCCTGGGAGTTTCTCACTTCTGCCTAATCTCTTCCGAATGAAAAAAATGACTTTTTAGACAGTTATCAGTGAATTGGACTCCCCAATAGAACATTCTTCCTCACTTACTGTCTCAGTGCTAATGTTAAATTTCTCCTTTCTTTTATTCCCAACAACGGTTGTCACTAAGATTAACAGAGAGGGTGAAAATCCCTAGCAGGGACAGTGGTAAAAACTAACAGAGGTTCTAATAGGAGTTCTAATAGTGAATTCAAAGCAATACAAAGGAAATGGGAAAAGAACTCTCCCATAAATACAAGAGGACTTTAGAGGATGTGACGTTGTCACTGAGGTAAGCTCCGGAAAACAAAATAGTTTAAAATATAATTTTATTAATACAAATTTCATAAATAACATCATAAAAGGTTGACAGAAAATTCTGTGACCAACATATGGCAAGTTGCCAATAATGATACTTAGATTCGATAAAAACTTGAAGAGTTCTGGTGCATGGAGTGGTCCGATGCGTTTCGCAGAGCCACAATTTTGCTTCTTCAGGGCAACTCTATATGCATCTAAATTTATCAATTAGATTACAAAAAGACATCATTATAGTCACAGTTTCATAAATATCAGCTTACTTTTAACAATTTTCAAAAACAAATATAACTCATCAACTGTGTATAACCTCCAGCATCACAGGGAAAACAAACCATCACCCGACTACACGGTCAGCAGTGTCAGAGCTACTGACCTGACCTACTCTGGTGGACATTGGATCCTATCCAAAGCAAAATAGAGTAGGCAATAGGCATCAAAAGATGAAAATCTAAAATACCAAAATGCGGGAAATCCATCATCATAGATTCCAATAGTCCATGATCACTTACATAGAGACATATCCATATATGTCATAGGTAAAAAGAGCAAAGGGCGGCACTTATCCCCTAACATACAACCAGGAATCATCCAAATATACATTTCACACTCCCCACAGTGACCTGACAACCACAATCAATCACACCACATAGTAAACAACTGCCACAATTACCCCCCATTATTCATTTTCCCTGTATATCCATGGCCACCACCCCCTACTCCCCCCCAATAGGGCTAACCCACAATCTAACACACTCAACCACATCCCACTCACCCATGTAACATGCCCTCTTGCCTCTCCCTCCCACCACAACATCAATACAATCACCCTCCCCTGGCAAAGTGACAGTAACACAACTGCCTTATACATATCCACATATATAACAACCAATGTATCTAATAAAGCCTCCAACCAGACCAACCCACAAGCAATCACCTAGAGAACGATGAGGTACACCAAGGTATATCAGCATCTGTGTGGATCACCCTGGCCTCTCCACCGCTAATCTCCGCCACCTCCAGATGACGTCAGCTACCACCGCTTTATGGATATGATCCCACCGAAAATGACTGACCCACGCACGGCTCACTGACATCATATCTGGTGCAAGTACCCCTGTAGGAGTGCATGCACAGTGCCACTGTGCCAGGGGAGGGTGATTGTATTGATGTTGTGGTGGGGAGGAGAGGGCAGGCTACATGGGTTGATGGGTGAGCTGGATGTGGTTAAGTATGTTAGACTGTGGGTTAGCCCTATGGGGGGAAGTAGGGGGTGGTGGCCATGGATATTCGTGGACGATGATAATGGTGGGTGATTGTGATAGTTGTTTACTATGTGGTGTGATTGATTGTGGTTGTCAGGTCACTGTGGGGATGTTGTTGTTGGTGCACAAATTGTGGCATTAGAAAATCATGGTATGTGTTAGTGGAATTGCGGTGGTGTTTGGTTTGTTGTAGGCTTGAGAATTATGGCTGTGTATGTGAGGGTTTGAAAGTTGTTATGGCTCATTTGCATTCAGTTATTGTGCTCAGGCTGTGTGTGAGTGAGATATGTTGATTTGAATGGTTCCTGGTTGTATGTTAGGGGATAAGGGCTGCTCTTTGCTCCAGTTACCTATCACATATACGGATATGTCTCTTTTGATGTTCTGTAATTGATGAGCACCAATGTTATATTTGTTTTTGAGAATTCTTATAAGTAAGCTGATATTTATGTTACTGTGATTAAAATAATGTCTTTTAGTAATCTAATTGATAGATTTAGATGCATGTAGAGTTGTGGCTCTGTGAAATGCGTTGGGTCACTCCACGCACCAGAACTCTTCAAGTTTTTATCTGATCTAAGTATAATTATTGGCAATTTGTCATATGTTGGTCACATAATGGTCTGCCAACCTTTTATGCTGTTATTTCTGAAATTTGTATTGATACAATTATATTTGAAACTATTTTGTTTTCCGGCGCTTACCTCAGTGACAACGTCACAGCCTCTATTGTCCTCTTGTATTTATGGGAAAGTGTTCTTTACCCATTTCCTTTGTATTCACTATTAATTAAGGATGTGGATGTGACTGGTTGTCCTTAGAACTGGTCAAATAATCCTATTTGTAACAGAGGTTCTAATATCTCCATTCACTATCCAAACCTAAAAAAAGGTTTTGGCTTAGACGTACTTTATTTATTTTATAATTCGTGTAAAAGGATGCATGATTACCTGATTCTACTAGAAATGTATACCTATGTAATTTTCTGGGCTAGTATATTGATGGAGGGGTTAAAATCTACCTGTCCTCACATGGTTATTGCCCCTTTGGAAATTATTTTAGCAGGAATTTGTGGATACTTTCATGTAATTGCTTTAATAGGGGGGGGTAAAAATGACAGGTCTTATTTCTCTATAGCTCTATAGTTCATATTTTTGTTTTTTTGTGGACATACCAAATATTCCCATTTTTTAAGCTGTAAAGGAAATTTCTGTATAAAATTGTATTTGATTTTGTATGTTTGCCTATGTATTGTACACATCACTCATTGTGCACACAGCAATACTTTTTGATTACGTTTTGATTACATGTAGCATTCTTTTGAGTCCTGATTAGAATTTAGCCTGCCTATGTTACGCCCCTTGTTACCAAAAAAGTACAATTGTAATTAAAATATGATACCTATCATACCTACTGCAGACTACATTCAATCTCCAGGTGGCACACATGTCCTTTTTCACCCTTCTCACTATTTAAAGAGGGATCGTATGCCTTGAGCTTTAAGCTTTCCCTTCTCCTTATCACTGGACGTTATTACCTCACAAACTTTAGTATTTGTTGGTTTATATCACCAATACAGTTTCCCACTCAAATGTGTGTGCTTCGGTTAGACTCTACCTTCTATCCTTCCTGGATAACCATCGTTGCTTACCAGCAATATATCATGTTGATCATCTGTGGTTGTTAATTATCTGACTCTATATTCTGGACTATACAAAGAAAAAGAGCCGCTGCTCCAGGTGTATGATGATAACCTGAGGTGGAATATCTCGTAGAGTGCCAGCCCCGGCCCGCTTCTGTGGGAAACTTGTAAAAAAAGAAATGGCTGCACATCCAGGAATTCTGATTGCCTTTTATTGTTTAAAGTGATAACACCAAAGACACCAACACAAGGTCACGTAGACGCGTTTCACACAAACATCTTGTGCTTAATCATTACCATATATTCTGGACTGATTGGTTCGGATATCCATTTACAGCCCCTTGGCAGTGTTGCTTAGACAATCTGCTTCCTACATCTACGTGCTCCTGGAGAAGCGTACTCCTACGCGTAACATGTAAAGCAAATTTTTATACAGCCTCTCTTTCTAATTCAACCTTTTGACGCCGACATCCCCACCTGGTTTCTGCTACTGTGTATTCAATAACAGCACCACTTGGGTCTATTAAATAATTGTACTATCTGGAGGTTTTCTCAGAGTTTATGGGGTTATTGATTTTGAATTTTATATCTGTTTTTGTGCAATCTTTTTAATATTATTCAATGAAAAACTTTTATTATTTTATATCTGGTCTACTTATGTGCCTACAAAGTCTATTTGCTTAGCTCCAATTTTTCCTTATAATACCTACATAATCATGTGTGTAAAAAATTTCAATAGCATTAAACTATTGCACGTTATTTGGAAAGATGCTGAGTATCTTTTGTGTCTGTTCCCTACTGCAGCGGTTGTAACCACTAATCAATATCAAGATAGGATTTGCCTATCTATAAAACGTCTAGAACAGTTGGCGAGCTTTGCGTAAGAGGGAATTTACAGGTGACCCTAAGAATCCAAATGAGTTCTGATAATCAGTTGCTCACCCGTCCTCCCACCAGCCCTGCACTTACCCCATCTAGATCGCGAGCAGCTTTGGCTTCCCCCTGCATCTCCTCCTCAGCGGCTTTCCCTGCATCTCCTCCTTCAAGACGGCTGCCTCCTCGGCAGGCCAATATGGTTGCTTCTCCTCTCGGCTAATCAGGTCTTGAGACCCACTTCCTGATTGGCCGGGAGGAGAAGCAGGAAGACAATTGTTGAATATTAATTCTCGATTGTCACACAACTGGGTGGGCTCAGGGCCCCAGGCTCTAATCATGTGCTTAAAAAAACATTAAAATACATGAGTCGGGTGCCCTGTATGTAGATTAGGGGTCAGACGCATTGATTAGGGGGTGGCGCCCCTGCACCCCTAATGGAGCAGCCGCCACTGTATTTTACTCCCCTTAATCAAACTGTCTTGATTGGTGGTTATATGTTATGTTGTCACTATCTACTGTCCATTGGAGCGTTATAGATATGAAAAAGAATAATAGTGTTGATAACAGGTTACTGTATATGAAGAACAAATCTGTTGAAATAGTAGTTTAGAGGCAAGAGGGTGTAGGCGCAATTTGAGAAGAGAAAAAGACTGGCCAGTCATTGTGAGCATTAAATTAAAGCGGAGGTTCACCCGAAAGAACATCTACATACCATTACATCCAGCATACTTCCTACATCTACAGTATGCTGTTTTTTTCTTTTGCCGTACATACCGTTTTATTGTTATTTTCCCCCCGGCTTCCGGGTTCTGGCTCCCGCGGGGGTGGGCGTTCCTATTCAGAGGTTAGATGATTGAAGTCTGGTGAAAAACTTCCCCTGGCGCATAAGGAGTTTTCCGTAAGTAGCCAAACTGCGAGTCGGCTCTATATGGCGCCTGCACAGTCAGCTTAACACGGCGGGCGCAGGTGCCATATACCGCCGACTCGCAGGTCGGCTACTTACGGAAAACTGGTGACGCGCCTTATGCGTGGTGTTGCTCACGAATATTCGCATTGCGAATATTCGACTCGAATATAGCATATTCGAGAAATCGCGCTATATTTCGAATTTCGCGGTGAATATTCGCAATTCCGAATATTCGCATTTTTTCAATTTGATTTTTAAAACAGATCACATCCTATCGACGTCTAAAAGCATTGCTGGTATGATTAGAGACCCTGGGCCGAGTAGCTAAGCTGAGGCGATCCTTTTATGTTGCCAAATTGAAAAAAAAAAAATTGTGATTTTTCGCTATTGCGAATGCGAAAATGATTGCGAATTTTCGATAACTGTGGTAGGAGAACTCTGATTGTCTCTGATGCAAAAGGGGGGGGCTTTGTGTATGTTTCTGTTATGAATATTTGTATGTTTGATATTATTATGTTTTGTAAGAAGGAAAAAATTGCGCATACCTTAAAAAAAGGGGAGAATACAGCAGCAACTCAAAAATGTTATACAACATAAATTAATACAAGACAGAAAATGGAGTCGCTCTACAAGAATAAAAAATATGTCTAGTGACAAGACATGTGGGCAAATTATAAAATAAGCAAGCGCAAATAACTTGTGAAATACACAGTGAAACAAATATATAAAGAAATATAGTCCCAATAATAGAAAAATAATCTTTCATAAAAATGTCTTTGATATGTGAAGTGAAAAAAAGTCCAAAGCATGCAGCATGAACGTGTTCAATCTTCAAGGTGTTTGATTGACAAATGGCTGTGACAGATGGATAGAGTAAAGAATCACCACCAATGCAAAACACTTTTTATTTTCTATTGTAAAATATCACGAATATTCTGAGCCAATCAGAGTGCTCCTTCCGCATTTGCCGAATATTCGCAATTATTTTGTATTGTAAAATATCAAGAATATTCTGAGCCAATCAGAGTGCTCCTTCCGCATTTGCCGAATATTCGCAATTATTTTGTATTGTAAAATATCAAGAATATTCTGAGCCAATCAGAGTGCTCCTTCTGCATTTGCCGAATATTCGCAATTATTTTGTATTGTAAAATATCAAGAATATTCTGAGTCAATCAGAGTGCTCCTTCCGCATTTGCCGAATATTCGCAATTATTTTGTATTGTAAAATATCACGAATATTCTGAGCCAATCAGAGTGCTCCTACAGCATTTGTCGAAATTGCGCAATAAATATCGCATTCGCATGTTGCGATATTTCGATAAAATATCACGAATATTCTGAGCCAATCAGAGCGCTCCTCCAGCATTTCTCGAAATTGCGCAATAAATATCGCATTCGCATGTTGCGATATTTCGATAAAATATCACGAATATTCTGAGCCAATCAGAGCGCTCCTACCGCAGTTATCAAAAAATCGCAATTATTTTCGCATTCGCAATAGCGAAAAATCGCAATAATTTAATTTCGATAAAATATCACGAATATTCGAATTTAGCGAATATATCTCGAATATTCGAATATATATTCGAGATATATCGCGAAATCGAATATGGCATATTCTGCTCAACACTACTTATGCGCCAGGGGAAGTTTTTCACCAGACGTCAATCATCTAACCTCTGAATAGGAACGCCCACTCCCGCTGGAGCCAGAACCCGGAAGCCGGGGGGAAAATAACAATAAAACAGTATGTACGGCAAAAAAAAAAAAAACAGTATACTGTAGATGTCGGAACTATGCTGGATGTAATGGTAAATAATTGTATTAGGGTGAACCTCCGCTTTAAGTAAGGGAATGAAGGGTAAAAGACCCTCAAAAAATGCCCAGCGCAAAAGGAGCGTAGAAAATATATGAACCGAAGGTGTGGTTCCATCTATACTGAGCCCCTAGATAAATGGTTAAATTGGACGGGGATCCACAACAGGTAACAATGTTACCAAGTCCACAGGGTCATGCAGATAGAATCATGCAGATAGAATATCTACAGAAAGTGCTTATGTGAGCAGGATGGATCAAGAGTGACAGACAAATTAACACTAGACATAAAGTGAAATTATAGTGTTACTAAACCCAGGACCCAACATTCACTATAACTGGTCTTCCTCAGTACACAGAACATGGAAATACAATTATTTTAGTAAATATAAAGTGTTTCTTTTCTCATCAGCAGTACATAGCAGTCTTGTGACTTCTATCAGTGTCCGGCCAAGCACTGGTGAAAGCTTTTAGGAGGAGTTTTCATTTTCCTCTGACTGTCCTATGAGGCTGCATGACCTTTGTTTTTCTGTCTGGACAGTGCTGATTGGCCCTGTGCATCCTCCCAAGAAAAAAAAAAAACATAGCAATACACACCAAACTGAGCATGTGCAGCTTGCCCATTGAGGTCTGTGGATGAAGGGGAAGATGATCAAACAGCCTTTTTACACAATGCAGGGGACATGATCAAACAGCCTTTTTACACAATGCAGAGGATTAACCCCTAAGGTTCCACATTATAACAAGCATGCTTTACTGCATATACAGATTGATTTTACTGTTGTGGGTTTAGTAACACTTTAAGGTTTTTTTACCTTAATGCATGCTCTACATTAGGTTAAAAAACCTTATGTGAACGAGATCCCCCCAGCCTCCCTAAATATTTACCAGAGCTCAATCTCGATCCAGCACTGTGCCTTAGCGCAGCGTCTCTCTCTGCTCTTTGTCTTCTCACAGGACAGAGAGGCAGTAGTCATTGGCTCCTGCTTCTGTCAATCAAATCCTGTAATGAGGGAGAGGGTGACAGAGCTGTGCTGTTTGTGTCAATGGATGTAGGCAGTGCAGCTCAGGATCAAGCCTGCACAAGTGCTCCAGCTTCCTACGAGGGCACTCACCAAAGAGGAGGAGCCAGTGGGGAACCCCAGGAGTGTGGGATCAGGACTGTTCTGTGCAATGCCATGTTTATTATAAAAAATAAAAAAATTCTAAAGTTTCGAATCATTTTAACCACTTAACGACCGCTGCATGTATACGTCGGCAAAATGGCACGGGCAGGCAGAACGACGTGCCCGCACGTCGCTGCCTTGCCGCGGGTCGGGGGTCCGATCGGGACCCCCCCCCCGGTACATGCGGCGGTCGGTAAGCCTCAGGGAGCGATCCGGGATGAGGGCGCGGCTATTCGTTTCTAGCCGCGCGATCGCTCCCCGGAGCTGAAGAACGAGGAGAGCCGTATGTAAACACGGCTTCCCCGTGCTTCACTGTGGCGGCGCATCGATCGTGTGATCCCTTTTATAGGGAGACACGATCAATGACGTCAGACCTACAGCCACACCCCCCTACAGTTGTAAACACACACTAGGTGAAACATAACCCCTACAGCGCCCCTGTGGTTAACTCCCAAACTGCAACTGTCATTTTCACAATAAACAATGCAATTTAAATGCATTTTTTACTGTGAAAATGACAATGGTCCCAAAAATGTGTCAAAATTGTCTGAAGTGTCCGCCATAATGTCGCAGTCACGAAAATAATCGCTGATCGCCGCCATTAGTAGTAAAAAAAAAAAAAAAAATAAAAATGCAATTAAACTATCC
Organism: Rana temporaria; assembly: GCF_905171775.1. Classification (NCBI taxonomy): domain Eukaryota; kingdom Metazoa; phylum Chordata; class Amphibia; order Anura; family Ranidae; genus Rana; species Rana temporaria. The sequence continues at coordinate 138,804,018 of NC_053495.1, forward strand.
CCTATTTTGTAAACGCTATAAATTTTGCGCAAACCAATCGATAAACGCTTATTGCGATTTTTTTTTACCAAAAATAGGTAGAAGAATACGTATTAGCCTAAACTGAGGGAAAAAAAATTATATATGTTTTTGGGGGACATTTATTATAGCAAAAAGTAAAAAATATTGCATTTTTTTCAAAATTGTCGCTCTATTTTTGTTTATAGCGCAAAAAATAAAAACCGCAGAGGTGATCAAATACCACCAAAAGAAAGCTCTATTTGTGGGAAAAAAAGGACGTCAATTTTGTTTGGGAGCCACGTCGCACGACCGCGCAATTGTCTGTTAAAGCGACGCAGTGCCGAATCGCAAAACCTGGCCTGGGCATTTAGCTGCCTAAAGGTCCGGGGCTTAAGTGGTTAAAGTCAAAGCAAGCTCTGTATGTGGCTAACTGATTTAATCGCTGTGTTTAGTAAGACAGCTAACCACACTATGTTATATAGAGGTAGCGTAGCTATATATGAAGCATATTATAAAACAATGCAAGTAAAACAAATAATTTACATAAGAATTTACTTTCAGGTAAACTTTACAATAATTATGGCCAACGTGCACATGCTGAAAGTACACTAATTCTTTTTAAAGGAGTGCAAGATGAGCAGATTTGTGGCTATCTGTAGCTCCTGAATAAATCAGTGTGTCACTGACCAGGTAAGGGGAATCTGGCTACTTGAATTACAGAAAGACAGTGCTGTTCAGGACCTTTGGCCTGTCTGAGACACCTGACTTGCAGGCAACCTGTTCTTAGCAACAGCTGTGCTTCAGGGCATGTTTTGTGTTACTTGACCTTTATATTTTGCCTTTGAAAGAAGGAAAATGCCTTTCAAATGTCAATTCATTAGAAAACGCAATGTCGCTTTTTATGTTTAGTGAATATTATTCGGAAGTTTTAGGAATGTATAGACTTCAGTATCTAATAACGGCACCTGTTCTATGCTTCAACCACTTGCAGTGGCGGCTGGTGCTCCATCGTTCAGGGGGCGGCAGACAGACTTGACCACAGACCCCCCCCCTCCGTCCCTCCAGCCTGCCACCCCACACTAACCCCCCTGTTGCTCCAGCACGCCACCGTACACCATTGAGGACACCACCCACCCCAGTTGCTGATTCGCCCTCTCACCCACCAGGCTCACGTCAGCCCCACATTTACCTTGTGCAGCTGCTGCCGTGGCTTCCCCCCTCCGTCTATTCAATGTTCTTCGCTTCTTTCCCCAGCCAATCGGGTCTTCGGACTCCCGACCAATGGGGTCTTAGGACACCCAGCCAATGGGGTCTCGAGACCTGCTTCCTGATTGGCCGCAAGGAGAAACAAGAAGACATTAGCGAAAATGTATTTGCTAATGTCACACAACAGGGTGGGCTCACAATCTCCTCCTGATGTAAGTTGCAACTGATCATCTGCAGTAGCCCCTCTCTTTAGTACTCTTTTGAGTAGGGGGATTTGGGGGTGGAAGGAGAGCTTTTTACTGGGTTTGAGGGAGACTTGAAGTAGGGGAGTCAAGTTTATTTGTAAAGTGACCTGTGAGATATGAACTCCTAAACTCTGCACTCTGTATATAACGCACTGCTGAACCTTGAACTCTGCACTCTGTACATAGGGTACTCCTGAACCCTGCACTCTCTATATAACGCATAACTGAACCTTGAACTCTGCACTCTGTACATAGGGTACTCCTGAACTCTCTATATAACGCATAACTGAACCTTGAACTCTGCACTCTGTACATAGGGTACTCCTAAACCCTGCACTCTGTATATAACGCACTGCTGAACCTTGAACTCTGTACATAGGGTACTCCTGAACCCTGAACTCTGTACGTAGTGCACTCCTGAACCCAGCACTCTGCACTTAGCACACTTTTGAACTCTGCACTCTGTACACAGCTCACCTCTGAACCCTTCATCCTGTAGGTAGTGCACACCTGAACTCTGCACTCTGTATGTAGTGGACTTCTGAACCCTGTGTATGCAGCAGACTCCTGAACCCTCCATGGTGTACGTAGCACACTTCTGAACCCTGCACTCTGTACGCCGCTCACTCCTGAATCCTTAATCCTGTAAGTAGTGTACTCCTGAACTCTGCACTCTGTATGTAGCACACTCCTGAACCCTGCGTATGCAGCGGACTCCTGAACCCTGCACACTGTACATAGCACACTTCTGAACCCTGCACTCTGTACATAGTGAACTCCTGAACCCTGCATTCTGTATGCAGTGTACTCCTGAACCCTGCACTTGGTAACTCTGTATGTACTGTACTCATGAACCCTGCACTACACTCCTGAACCCTGCACTGCACGTAGCAAACTCCTTAAACCCTGTACTCTGTATGCACTATACTCCTGAACCCTTCACTCTGTACATAATAGACATGCGCAATTCGTTTAGTTCAGATTTTGTGTGTGAACAAATTTTGCCAAATTCGTTCATTCCGAAATTTCCGAATTTTTCGAATTCTGAATTTTCGAATTCCGAATTTTCGAATTCCCGAATTTTCAAAATTCTGAATTTTTAAATTTTCGGAATTTTGGAAATTTTTCAATTCGAGATTTCGGAAATTGGAAAATTTCAGAAAATTGGAAATTTGAAAATTAAAAATTCTAAAATCGGAAATTCAGAATTCTAAAATCGGAAATTTGAAATTTCAGAATTCGAAAATGTTCGAATTTCCAAATTTCTGAAAAAAGCTAAAAAACAAATAAAACTAAATCCAACACAATTTTGGGCAGTGCACATGTCAGGAGTGCACTCTTGAACCCTGCATTCTATATGCAGTGCACTCCTGAACCCTGCACTCGGCATGTAGCGCACTCCTGAACCCTGCACTCTGTACTACTACACTCCTGAACCGTGCACTCTGTACATAACACTTTCCTGGTATTTACCAGGGCCCTTTTAAGACCCTACCAGTAATAGTGCAATTTTAACACACCCACCTTTCAACACGGCATGTTCCTTACCCCCTGGGTTGTGGTGGTGTTTGTCGGGGGGGGGGGGGGGCGACAGGAGAGGGTGTGTGCTTGAGTTCCTGCATCTATTTTCTGAGAAAAAAAGCCCTGTTTTTATCTTTATAATGTTATGATGATACTTCTCAGATACTGTTCTTCTTACACAGGAAGTATGGTGTTTTATATATATATTTTTTAGATATTGATATGATGTAGATCAGTTTACTGAAAATAATTATAATGTGCTCTCATGTTTATAAAACCATTCTATATATGGTTTGTTATGTAAGTATATGCGGATAGCTATAATGGTGATCACTTGCTGATCTTTTTATCTGACCACATGTCTCTTAGACAGAGTCTGTCTGCAAAGAGTACTCTGCAGCTTCTAATGACATGAAACACATTTACTGCACGTGGCAGCCAGACACTATGCTATTCTAAGGCAAGGCTTCCAATTAAAACACAAGGGGTGCAGCGCAACTAAGAAAGTTCTCTATGCACTTCATGAAAGATTGTAAAGACGATAAAAAAAAGTCCCCACACCAACTGCTATGAGAAGAAATGTGATGACACTCGTCACCACTGTAAAAGAGGGGTCAAGCCTGCTTACCAGAACAAGTTGCCCTTCAAGTATAGAGAAGCAGACATGTGAATTGCCGAAAAATGTGTTTGTTTTAAGTTTCGTTTCATTCGTTTTTTATTTATTTTTTTTTAGAAAAATTCGGAATTCGTAAATTTGTAAATTCGTAAGTTCAAAAACTTCAAAAATTAGAAATTCGGAAATCCGAAAATAAGAAAGAAAATCCAAAAATGTGAAAATTCTAAATAATAACTAACTAACTAACAAACTAATAATAAATTAAAGGTATTGAAATTTTCTTTCAAATTTGTCTGTTAGTGAATGTAATGAATGTAATGAATACGAATTTATCTGAAGTTACGAATTATCAGAAATAACGAATGCCGCATCTAAACAACTGGAACAGAACAAATTAATAATAAATAATAATAATAAAACGTAATTTGTTACATTCCATTTGTTTAGTAATTTGTGTTTGTTACGTTTACTAACAGCCACATTTGAAAGAAAATTCCAATACCTATAATTTAAGTTATTATTAGTTAGTTATTTCAGATTTTCAAATTTTTGGATTTTCGTTCTTATTTTCAAATTTTTGAATTTCCAAATTTTAAAAATTTTGAAAAATTTGTTAAACGGGTTTTCGGAAATTCGGATAATTACGAATTAACTAATTTGTCGAAGTTCGTTAAAAAACTAAATCTGTGCGATTTGACATGTCGTCCTAATCGGTGCGACGCCACACCGATTTCAAAAAGTATTTTCTGTACTACTTTTAGTGATTTCGGGGTGCGATTTCCATTGACATCTGTGCAGAACCCCGCACAGATGTCTGTGAAATCGCTGCCAAAATCGGGACTGTCATCGTGCGAGTTCAGCGGAACTCGAATGGCTTCATTCCCACAGCTCAGTGTGAACCTGGGCTTAAATTGGGACTAAGTTGGGTATCTGAGTGCAAACTTCTGGGGAAATCAGTCAGCCAATCACACAAGATAAATTTACATGTCTGAAGGTGTTCAGTCATGAACTAGAAACAGAAACACTTGTGTAGGAGGCTTAAAACTGGGTGAGGAACAGCCAAACTCTGCTACTAAGGTGAGGTTGTGGAAGACTGTTTCATGTCACAGGTCATGAACCACGACAAGACTGAGCACAGCAACAAGACACAAGGTAGTTACACTGCATCAGCAAGGTCTCCCCCTGGCAATGATTTCAAAGCAGACTGGGGTTTCAAGATGTGCTGTTTTAGCTCTTTCGAAGAAACACAAAGAATCAGACAGTGTTGAGGACCGTAGACACAGTGGTCGACCAAGGAAACCTAATGCGGCAGATGAAAGGCACATGCTTACTTCTATTCAACATCAGAAGATGTCCAACAGTGCCATCATCACAGAACATTTCGAAACCGATGGGACCCAGGAACACCTATCTACTGTCCAGAGAAGTCTGGCCAGAAGTGGTCTTCATAGAAGAATTGCAGGCGGGTAACTACAACAGGGTCAGAGCAGACTCAACTGGGCAACAGAATTTCTTCTACGTCCAGAGACATGGTTCCTGCCTCCTCCAGCTCCACAACTGTCCTTGTGCCTGCCTCCTCCGCCTCCCCAGCTGTCCTCGTGCCCACCTTCTCCGCTATCGCCATCCTCACAGGCAGAGCTGCTGCTGACCTCCTCTGCAGCAGCCATGACCAATGTCCTCCATGGCTGCTGCTTTCTCTGGAGAGTCAGTCAGCACCCCTGTGTATGGCTCCTCATGTTCCCCAGCCAGGCTAGTGGGGAGGTCAGCGGCTGTGGCTGCGCCCCCTAGGCAGCAGTGTGCCCTAGGCGGCTGCCCAGTTCACCGATGGCTCGCTTACACTGTGATTTCACGATCAATGGGTACCGTAGACTCGATGCCTGCCGACACCTGCTGATCATCAGCCACAGAGACAGTGACTTGTTTACATAGGCCGACTGCAGTTCTTACAGGAGGGAAGGCATGGATCCTGTGTCTCTGTAAAGCAGGGACAAGGATCCATGTCTTCCCGTAGTAATAGCACCTCCCACAGTATAGTAAAACACTGGCTAGGCACACAGTTAACCCTTTGATCGCCCCTGATGTTGAGCCCCCTTCCCAGCCAGTATCATTTGTCCTTGGTAAGACAATACATATGAAGTTTATACAGAATGCACAATACCCCAGTGACAATGCATATTTTTAGCACTGATCACTGTATTAGTGTCACTGGTCCCCAAAAAGTGTTAAAAGTCAGTTAGTATCCGAATGTTTGCCGCAATATCGCAGTCCCACTATAAGTCGCTGATTGCCGCCATTACTAGTATAAAAAAATATAAATAAATGAATACAAATATCCCATAGTTTGTAGACGCCATCACATTTGCGCGAACTAATCAATATACGCTTATTGGGTTTTTTCCTACAAAAAATATGTAGCAAAATACATATTGGCTTAAATTATTGGCTTTGTTTTATAGCAGAAAGTAAAAAATATATATATTTATTGTTTCAAAATGTTCAGTCTTTTTTTGTTTACAGCGCAAAAAAAAACAAAAAACGCAGAGGTGATCAAATGCCATCAAAAGAAATCTCTATTTGTGGGAAAAAAAAGGGCATCCATTTTATCTGGGTACGGTGTCGCACGACAATTATCAGTCAACCACTTAACGCCGATATACTTCGGCAGAATGGCACGGCTGGGCACAATGGTGTACTTATACGTAATTGTTAAATGCCCAGCCGTGGGTTGCGCACGCGCTCGCCCGCGACCCGGTCCGAAGCTCCGTGGCCACGGGACCAGTGGACCCGATTGCCGCCGGAGTCACGCGATCGCCCCCCTGGAGCTAAAGAACGGGGAGAGGTGTGTGTAAACACACCTTCCCTGTTCTTCGTTGTGGCGCTGTCATTGATCGTCTGTTCCCTTAATAAATAAATTAATTAATTAATAAAAATGCAATAAAACTATCCCCTATTTTGTAAACGCTATACATTTTGCGCAAACCAATCGATAAATGCTTATTGCGATTTTTTTTACCAAAAATAGGTAAAAGAATATGTATTGGCCTAAACTGAGGGAAAAAAATTTTTTTTATATATATATTTTTGGGGGATATTTATTATAGCAAAAAGTAAAAAATATTGAATTTTTTTCAAAATTTTCGCTCTGTTTTTAATTATAGCGCAAAAAATAAAAACCGCAGAGGTGATCAAATACCACCAAAAGAAAGCTATATTTGTGGGGAAAAAGGACGCCAATTTTGTGTAGGAGCCACGTCGCGTTGTCAGTTAAAGCGACACAGTGCCGAATCGCAAAAAGGGGCCTGGTCCTTTACCTGCATTTTGGTCCAGGTCTTAAGTGGTTAAAGTAACGCAGTGCCGTATCGCAAAAAATTGCCTGGTCAGGAAGGGGGGCATATCTTCCGTAGGTCAAGTGGTAAATTTACAGCATTTTTTCACAGCTGCCCATAACTTTTGCACAGTACTGTATATTTATAATTTTTTAAAACGTTTTTTATTGACTTACATTTCTACTGTTGTGAAAGTAGTTAACTATGACATTTCTTGTGTATTGTGGAGAATTCTCTATAAATCACACATCCTTGTCTACAAATGGGATTCTTGAACTAATGTAACAAAACCAGTAAGTGCTTTTTGCCTGTGGCTACATTGTCAGATATCACAGCAATGCAGACCTCGGGAGCGCTCTGCACCACTTGTGCTCCCTGGGATGTGTATTTATATATAGAGGTTGTTGGGCCTCTGTGCAGCTTTATATAGAAAGCAGAAAGTAAATTAACCTGAAAGACAATATAGATATAGTGCTCTGATTTTCTAGATTGTACATGGCCGCCCTCTTTATGAACATACAACACTGCTTGCCAACATATAGGCTTACCTGGAAAGATGTTTTTTCCGTAACAAATCTGATATGAATGCACAGATATTATATTAAACTTAAAGTGGAAGTCCACCCGAAAACTTAACTTCTCCACTGCAATCATTAATGTGAGCTAAGTTCAGCCTTCTGCCCAGGGCTTTTTTTCAGGGGGAACTTGGGGGAACTCAGTTCCACCACCTCTGGCTCAGACCCTTTGGTGCCTGCTCACCACAATCACTTGTAAACACAGAAGTCTGGTTTCTGTGTTTACAAGTGGCAGCTCTGTAGTCTGTGTGTAACCACCTGAACTCTGCACTCTGTATGTAATGCAATTCTGGTATTTAATGCCCCTTTAAGACCCTTCTACTGTTTGTGAAATCTGAATGGGTCGTGGTTGAGTTCCTGCACCTATTTTCTGAGAAAAAAGGCTCTGCTTCTGCCTCAAAATGAAAAAATCCCTGTTTTTCTACCTTTATTTTGCAGTATCCAGTGCCGTCACATGACTTAAATTCTACTTGCTTCTGAGACTAAAATCAGCTGGTGGGTGTGGTTACTGAAAGCTAGTGACATCACTTCCTGGGAGGGACACTGTTCCTGTGTAGCCAGTGGGCGTATACAGGATGGGAGGAGCTAATCATAGGTTCCTGCTCTCATTGTACATCCTAATTCATGACAAAATTAAGAAATAAAAAGCCCCATCTACACAGGGGGGATGTGAGGTGCAGTGGCCATATACAGTATAGCTGTAAATAGGAGAAGGGATCCGGGGGGGGGGGGCGGGAGCTGTTAGTGTAGCTAACAGTCTACAATGATCATAGTACAGGCAACCACACTAAGGCTCTGTTTCCTCTAGTATGACTTGTCATGTGATTTTGGACACAAAGTTGCATGACAAGTCACAGACCATTGACTTCAATGGCACCCGTTCCTATCTGTGATTTTGAAAAGGTACCTGCAATGCTTTGATGCGACTTTTGACAAATTTTATCCAGAGAGTGTAAAGTTGTATCAAAGCTGCTCTCAAAACGTATCAAAGTCGCACTCTAAATCATGCAACTTTGGGGTCACAATAGTGGAAAGGTAGACTAAGGCTGTTTCCACTAGTATGACTTGTCATGCGACTTTGGGCACATAAAGTTGCATGAGAAGTCACAGCCCATTGATTTCAATGGTACCCTTTCCCATCTATGCGACTTTGAAACCTTGGTACCTGCAATGCTTTGATGCGACTTTGATCCAGAGAGCGTAAAGTTGGATCAAAGAAGGAATTAAAGTTGCATCAAATTCACACTCTAAAGTCACACTCTAGCCGTAGGTTACATTTCCACTATTGTGACTCCAATGCTATGCAAAATCAACTTTGATTCATATTTACACTCTGGATCAAAAGTTGCATGAAAGTGGTGCAGGCACCTTTTCAAAGTCACTGATTTTCAACGGCGCATAGATGGTGGAAAAAAATAATTTTTGACTGGACTTCCACTTTTGACCAGGCCATTTTTTGCAATACGGGACTGCGTCGCTTTAACTGACAATTGCGCGGTCGTGCGACGTTGTCCCCAAACAAAATTGACGTCCTTTTTTCCCACAAATAGAACTTTCTTTTGGTGGTATTTGATCACCTCTGCGTTTTTTATTTTTTGTGCTATAAACAAAAAAAAGAGCATCAATTTTGAAAAAAACACAATAGTTTATAAAAATATTTTATAAAAAAAGCAATTTTTCCCCTCAGTTTAGGCCGATACGTATTCTTCTACATATTTTTGGTAGTAAAAATCGCAATAAGCGTATATTGATTGGTTTGCGCAAAAGTTATAGCATGCACAAAATAGGGGATAGATTTATGGCATTTTTTTTTTATTATTATTTTTCTTACTAGTAATGGCGGTGATCGGCGATTTTTATCGGGACTGAGACATTATGTTGGACAGATTGGACACTTTTGACACTTTTTTGGGACCGTTGACAATTATACAGCGGTCAGTGCGATAAAAATGCACTGATTACTGTGTAAATGTCACTGGCAGGAAAGGGGTTAACACTAGGGGGCGATCAAGGGATCAACTGTGCTCCCTTGTGTGTGTTGTAACTGTAGGGGGATGGACAGGGCCGGATTTGCTCTCCCTGCCGCCCCAAGGCCAGGTTCCGCAATGCACCCCCTCCCCACCAACCAAACTACCCCCACCCCCCAAATCAACAGAGAATGGCAACCGGATGGCAGGGGCAGCACAGTTAGTTCAAATATTTTTTGTTTCTTTTTTTTTTACTTTTTAATCACTTTTTTTATTTTATTTGTAGCTTGTCATTTACTCTCTTATTATTGTATACTTTTCTTATTATTTTTCTTATTCTTTACTTTTTAATTACTATTTTACTTTATTAATTAAATTATTATTTCTTAGTATTTTTTTATTTATTTATTTTTTAATCAATTTTTTTCACTTAACTTTATTGCTATCACACATGAGAAAACACTTCCCTGTGTGATAGCAATTGGAGGTGACAGGTTCTCTTTATTGACCCTGTCACCTCCAAAACAGGAGTCCTGGCACTGTGCTAGAACTCCTGTCACAGCTGAGATGGGAGGAGCACAGCTCACTGTGTACATCGGCGGCGGGGACAGGAGACAGACTCGGCGGCTGGGGGGAGGACGGAGTCCCGAAGACAGAGCCAGCAGAGAGAGGTATGTGTGTGGGGGGGGGGGGGGGGAGAGGGGAGGACGGACGGCAGCACACATTTTACAAGTTATTTTGGCGACCTCGCCGCAATCACTTGTTAACGAGTAAGCAGATTCCCCCACACTACATTTAGTCCTGCTAGAAAGCAACTTACCGCCATTAACTGTATTTACCGGGCGTCGGGGGACTCCATGCCGCTGCCGCCCCTTGGCACCCTGCAGCCCCGAGGCCTGGCCTCGGTGGCCTTGTGGGAAATCCGGGCCTGGGGATGGTACTGACTAGAACAGATGACAGATCTTTGTTCCTAGCTAGTAGGATCTCAAGATCTGCCTCTCCTCTCCTCACAGAACAGGGATTTGAGTACACACACACACCTGTTCTGTCTCTTGTGCCCGCGATCACACGTGGCCGGCGATCATGCGACAGCCGCCTGCCATCCCGCTTAAAGGAGCTGTCGAGCCTACATTTCTTTATAGGCTCGATATGGTCTCTTTAATTATATTTACAGCGATACACAAATGCTTTAGATGGCATTTTATACCTGACTGGAGTCCAGTTTTAAGCAGAAGGATATGAAGATTCTAATTACCCGATCTTATTGCAATTAAACATCTGAACAGAAACTGATATATTTTTTTCAGGTTTGTGTATGCAAATGGTTGAAAAATGCCCAGAAATGACCAGTCGGTGTGACTTCTTTATATAGATCCTCTACAGGGTGTGCCCTGAGAATAGTTCAATCTCTGTTTCTTGGTTTTTATCAGCTCTGGGTGTTCCCTCAAAGCAGGTCAATACAATTATGCTGTGCAGCCGAGCAGTAAACTGCGAGTTTGATTCGCCCAACATACCCAAACATGTACTTTTCCAGTTGGCAAGCAAAGCGTGACTCATAGGTCTTGTTTTATGATAGCCATATGTTGAACCTAGCTCTATCTCTATTCCGCAAAGTTTTCTAATCAGGATCCATCATTAAACAGGATTCACCATAAATTTAATATGATTACCACCCCTGCCCATTGAAAACATATAATAAGACACCATAAACACAGAGCTAACCTTAATTCTTCTTCATAACTAATAAAGGTCAATTCCAGGTATGAACCTAATCGCATACTTACATCAGTCAACTTAGACTAAAGTAAGCATGCATATTTCATACGTGACGGGTTCGCCGGGAAAGCAGACAATCACTGCAGTAGTCGGCGTCACTACAGCGATAGCCGCGTTTATTCATGTTCTGTGTGGAACAGCTTCCCCTTAGCACACTGACCACAACAGGTCACTTGCTTGACATGTACAACTTCTGCAGAACATACCCTGTTTCCCCAAAAATAAGCCCTACCCTGAAAATAAGACCTAGCGTTATTTTCAAGGAGGGCTGCAATATAAGCCCTACCCTGAAAATAAGCCCTAGTTAAAAATGCTTGTAAAATTCTATAATCCACTTTATTATAGTAGTATATAATGTACAATGTGTGTGTTTCTGTAATATAATTGTGGGGGAAGAGAGCTCCGGCGGGTAACAGAAGCACCGAGCGGCTCTATAACAAAGGTATTTGGCACAATTATGTTACAGAAACACACACATTGTACATTTTATAATACTGTAATAGAGTGGATTATAGGATTTTACAAGCATTTTAACTCAGTTCACACTGGGGATTCCTGACAGGCAGGGAGTGAGAGGGGGAGAGAAGACATCAAATTACATAGTAAGACCTAGCCCGAAAATAAGCCCTACTGTGTCTTTTGTTGTCATAATTAATATAAGACTCTGGCTTATTTTCAGGGAAACACGGTATGTATTTATTTCAATCAATACAAGGCGTTCTCTGACTGGACCAGATGGAGAGCTGAGGCAGTGACAATTTCCACCTTGTCCAATTAGATAAAGCCTTGTATTCATACAAAATTACCGTATTTATCGCGGTATAACACGCTCTGGCGTATACCGCGCACCCCCAAAGTGGCCCCCAATCCTGTGGGAAAAAAAGATTTTTTGTTGTTTTGTACTTACAGTTTTGATGTCTTGCGCGGCGTCCATCTGCGGCCTCGTCGGGTCCGGCGTCCTTCTGCGGCCTCGTCGGGTGTCCTCTTCGGCGGGTCCGGCGTCCGTCTTCGGTGGGTCGGGCGTCCATCTTCGGCGGGTCGGGCGTCCATCTTCGGCGGGTCCGGCGTCCTTCGGCGGCGTCCTCCCGCTCGTTTCCCGCCACGACTTTGAATACTGCGCCCGCATATAGCGAGCGCAGTACACTCGTGAATCTTCGGGCAGGCTCGGGCGCCTCTCGCACTGACGTCCTGTACGCTCAGGACGTCAGGACGTCAGTACGAGAGGCGCCGAGACTGGCCGAAGATTCACGAGTGTACTGCGCTCGCTATATGCGGGCGCAGTATTCAAACTCATGGCGGGAAAGCGGGTATCGGCGTATATCGCGCACCCACGATTTTGCCCTGATTTTCAGGGCAAAATAGTGCGCGGTATACGCCGATAAATACGGTAAACAAAAAACAAAATACAAGATATTATGTGAATAGCAAGCACCTCCCGGTGGTCAGTGTTTAGTGGTGAAGCCACTCGGCACAGGGCCAAGAAGATTTCTACTATCACTGTAGAAGTGCCAACTACTACAGTGATTGTCAGCTTCCCCAGCGGTATAAAATATACATACCAACGTCCCTTTAACATGGGCTATCCAAACAGGTCTGCCTGTCAGTTTTTCAGGCGGACCTGATCGGACCCTCCAGTTTCTTCTATGGAGAGGCACAACGCAGTAGTGTATTTAGGTTTTGTGCTGCCCTAGGCCTGACTAAACTCATGCACCCCCTAATTTAAATTTGACCCACCCCTTTCTGTCAAGGCCACACCCCTTGCTGTTTAAGACCCACCCTGACATTTTCGAGTGGGGACACTAGTTCTGAGGGCCTGAGGGGGAGGGGGAATATTGAATTCTCTTAATTCGCATAGATTTCCTCTCACTTCCTGTTTGGCTATAGGACAGGAAGTGAAGGGAAATCTCTGCAGAGATGGTAAAAAATAAACTGACAGGAGCTATAACCCTCCCTTACTCTATCCAAAATGAAGAAAATAAGCGTTGCCTTTAGTTCTACTTTAAGCACAAATTTCTGATGGTGCCAATGGTGCAGCAGAAAACATAGCACAGTGTGCAAGGTTTGTGGTCCAGGATGATAGGACAGTCAAAATTAGAAGCAGTACCAGAAGCAGCGCGGCCGTTGTATGGGAGCGCTAGACTAGTTTTCCTCTCAGTCCAGTCTGCCCCATAAGACTGGTGCTACACTAACAGTGTAGCGCAAGCCAGCGGGGGCTCTTTCCGTGCTGCCCCTCTGCAACGTGCTGCCCTAGGCCTGGGCCTTGTTGGCCTAGGCCATGATACAGCATTGGCACAACGGAGTCAACGGACACATGTCCGTACACATCCACCTCCATCTGATCCGATCCTGTCTACCAAAAACAGACAGATGTTGGTCCTACGCCCCATCCGTCCGGCGGATAGAAACAGACAGGCGGTGCGTTTTCATCCGACTGCCCCATAGAGGAGAGTGGGACTGTGTCCATGTCCGCTTTGCTACGGACCTGTCATTCGCCTGTTCAGTGGGGATCAGCGAAGAGATCCCTCGCTGAGCAAGCGAATATGCATAGTGGAGGCACCTGTGTGAAGGGGCCTTACACTGGTCCAAGCTAGACCAATGTAAAGCCTCATACACATGATCGGACTACAAACAAACTTTTCCGTGGATTTTTGTTCAGAGGGCTTTGGTCGTAAACGTGGTATGCATACACACGGCAGGACTTTTTCAACCAACTTTCACCAAAATCATGTGTTTTTTCTGCTCTTTACCGCCACTCTTTGGTCAACTTCTGCTATTGTTGGTTGATTTTAACATTGGTTCTGAGCATGTGTGCTCGCACTTTGGACTAAAGTCCGACGGACGATAGGATTTTGCACCGTAGGACTTATGTTGCCGAAAAGTTTGTCCGTTTGCAGAGCGAACATTTGTCCAATGAAAACCGAAAAAGCTTGCCCGATGAAGCGTACACACGGTCGGATTTTTTTGAAAACCTGCTCATTTTGAAGTTTGTTGTCAAAAAGTCAGACCCTGTGTATGGGCCTTTAGTATGCAATTAAAATCATACCTGGGATTCACCTATTAGGCCTCAAGCACAATGGACAATTTTACAGCAGCTGTTTTTGGCTTCAGACGTTTTTTTCCCCACAGTCAATAAACTCCCTATGATGTTATCTTATGTGTCCATACACACATAGGCTATTATCAGCAGTTTTCGACTGGGGCGTTTTTTGGCTTTAAAACAAAAAACAAAACTAGTGGGTTCTGAGAGGAGTTTTTCAGCTGTTCTCAGCTGTAAAAACGCCCTAACATCGAAAAAAATGCTGATAAACACAGATAGACACTCAAAATCAGGGCTCCCCAGCATTTTTTTTTCGTTTTTGATCCATTGAAAAAGAAAACGCAAAAAAACACCAATAAATGATAAAAACCGCTATTGCAAAAACGTTATTTAAAAAAAAAAATACTCATTGCAAAGCTACTGCCTATTTTCTAACGCTATTTTAACGTCAAGTGGGCATGAGGCCTAAAAGTTGACTGGTTTAAAATAAAAAAGGAATATTTACAATGTAAGGGAAGGTGAAGGCTGTGTGCTAATAAAGTATATGCCCCCTTCTTGATTTTTTTTTGGGACACCTACCTTTATACGCACATGACCTTTAATGACATCCCAGACTTAGTCCGTAGGGTTCAATACTGAGTTGGCCCACCCTTTGCAGCTATAACAGCTTCAACTCTTCTGGGAAGGCTGTCCACAAGGTTTAGGAATGTTTGACCATTCTTCCAGAAGCACATTTGGCTTGCTGTCTCCGCTTGAATTCATCCCAAAAGTGTTCTATCGGGTTGAGGTCAGGACGACATTAATCTTCAGATTACGGACCTTAAGGCCTCATACACACTATTAGATCTTCTGCAGATTTTTGTCTCAGATTTATCAAAACCATGTAGTGCAAGGGCCTGCCTGATTGCATACAAATTGAAACTCTTAAGGTTTGATCCCATCTTATCTGGTTTTGGTAAATCTGAAGGCAAAAATCTGCAGAAAATCTAATAGTGTGTATGGGGTCTTAGACTGGGATGCCATTAACTACTTGCCTACCACCAGCCGTCATAACCGTGGGACGATGAGGCTTTTGTTCTGGGTAGACGTCATATGACGTCTTCTCCTTCCCAGGCCACTAGGGGGTGCGTGCCCGCCGCGTCGCTGGGGACCCGATCTGCATGCCTGGTGGCCGCGATGTCTGCCGGGCACCCGAGATTGCCCAGTAACTGAGCAGGACCGTGGATCTGTCTGTGTAAACACACAGATCCACATCCTGTCAGGGAGAGGAGATCGAAGGTGTGTCCCGTGTACATAGGGACACCGATCGGTCACCTTCCTCAGTCAGTCCCCTGGGAACACAATTAAACCCTTGATCGCGCCTTAGTGTTAACCCCTTCCCTGCCAGTCACATTTACAATGCATTTTTATAGCACTAATCGCTGTATAAATGTGAATGGACCCAAAAATGTGTCAAAAGTGTCCGATATGTCTGCCGCAATATCGCAGTCACGATAAAAATCGCAGATCGCCGCCATTACTAGTAAAAAAAAATAAAAAAAAATGCTATAAATCTATCCCCTATTTTGTAGGCGCAAACCAATCAATATATGCCTATTGCAATGTTTTTTACCAAAAATATGTAGAATACATATCGGCCTAAACTGAGGGAAAAAAAATTGTATATTTATTATAGCAAAAAGTAAAAAATAGTGTTTTTTCAAACTTGTCCCTCTTCTTTTATTTATAGCGCAAGAAATAAAAACCGCAGAGTTGTTCAAATACCACCAAGAGAAAGCTCTATTTCATATGGGTACAGTGTTGCACGACCGCACAATTGTCATTCAAAGTGTGACAGCGCTGAAAGCTGAAAAATGGCTTGGGCAGGAAGGGGGTGAAAGTGCCCAGTTCTGAGGTGGTTAAAGTTCATGTAAAGACAGGTGTCCCAATACTTTTGGTAATATAGTGTATATGATTCAGATCATCAAACACATTTTAATATTACGCAAAGATAACCTTAGTAAATCCTAAATGCAGTTTTTAACCACTTCCCGACGGCCGTACGACTATATACGGCCGCAGGGTGGTTCTACTTCTCTGGGGCACCGTCATTTGACGTCCACCCCTTTCCGCGCTCCCGAGCGCGCAGCGGGGAACTTCTGTGCTGGCTGTGTCCCTTGGACACAGCCAATCGCAGATCGCCGTGAACGGCCAATCGGTGTGGCCGTTTGCTAGGCGATCTGTGCGGCCAATGAGAGATGATCTCATATGTTTACATATGAGATCATCTCTCATTGCCGGCTCTCACAGACAGCGGTGCTGTCAGGGAGAGAGGAGACTGATCTGTGTCTCTTGTACATAGAGACACAGATCGGTCACCTCCCCCAGTCACCCCCCTTCCCCCACAGTTAGAACACTATATAGGGAATACATTTAACCCCTTCCTCACCCCCTAGTGTTAACCCCTTTCCTGCCAGTCACATTTATACAGTAATTAGTGCATATTTATAGCACTGATTGCAGTATAAATGTGAATGGTGCCAAAAGTGTCCGATGTGTCAGCCATAATGTCGCAGTTGCAATAAAAATCGCAGATCGCCGCCATTACTAGTAAAAATAATAATAATAAAAAATAATAATTCTGTCCCTTATTTTGTAGGCGCTATAACTTTTGCGCAAACCAGTCGCTTATCGCGTTTTTTTTTTATTTACTAAAAATATGTAGAATACGTATCGGCCTAGACTGAGGATAAAAAAAATTGAGCTATTTATTATAGCAACAAGTAAAAACTTTTTTTTTCAAAATTGTCGCTCTATTTTTGTTTATAGCGCAAAAAATAAAAACCGCAGAGGTGATCAAATACCACCAAAAGAAAGCTCTATTTGTGGGAAAAAAAGGACGTAAATTTTGTTTGGGAGCCACGTCGCACGACCGCACAATTGTCAGTTAAAGCGACGCAGTGCCAAATCGCAAAAAGTCCTCTGGGCAGGAAGGGGGTTTAAGTGCCCAGTAAGGAAGTGGTTAAAGGATGATTTAATTTGCTAAGGGAAAAAAAGCTGTCCAAACCTGCCAGAGGCATTGTCTGGAAAGGCTGTTAGTTGGACTAGTAGAATTAGATAGTAATTTATGTAAAGTCTAACAATTTAAAGCTTAGCTAACTACCACTTTTTAAGCAACTAAAAAAAAAAACAGTTTTTCTCTTTTGGCATATAGTAAGCACCTCTATCAGTGTTAAACGGTTTGTCTCAACCCTCTAACTGTCATTTTTGCTGGACAGCTTGGTCTGTCAGAGAAATGTGAAAATAGCAGCCTTACTGTAGGGATTACCAGGTGAAAATAAAGGGGGAAAAAAACACCTAAAAAAGAAAAAGAAAAATAATGCAACCTCCACCTTTAAGGATGGGTAATCTGCAGTATATTACATTTTTACTTTTGGGTATAGATACATATTAAGTGTGAGTCTGATGAAGGCTTGGAAATGTGTTTGGTGGTCATCTTGCAAACAGCAGGAAGTTCCGGTTCACACAACACTCTGCAGTGTAATGTCAGCCAGCCACAGCATTGTATCTCTCACTTGGCTCTGAAGTGTTAATTCCTAAAATCTTTATTGTAAACTGTTAAAAAAAAACCTATAGCCTTAAAGTACATTTTTTATTTTAATATTTTTTTTACATTACTTGTATATATGTATATAGAGAACACGCATATAATTAACCTTTATTGCGGATGGACAAGCAATTTATTTGATTTACAAATACAACCATTTTCTTGCAAACATCTAAAAACAAAGACATACAAATCATTGCTTGACTAATCAGCTCATTCAAATGCAAGAAGAATTGCAAATATGGGGTTACTTTCATATGTGATATTCTTCAAGATGCAGAACTTTTAATTATAATGAGCAGCAAGAGGTTTTTGGATAAATCCACAGCTAAAAGTAGAAATGGCTTTTCTTTAGTGCTTTGCACAATGTGTATATTACATTTGTTGTTCATATAGCAGTAAAATTGTTGTTTTGGAAAAAAGAAGATATTTCGCTGCAGCTGCACGTGTCAATGTAGTTGACACCTAGAGACCCTCTGTGCCTTCTAACCACATACAAACTCTAAATTGTAACCCCTCTACGGCTGTGCTAAACCACATAGAAATGTAAGAGAGAAGCAGAAGAGAAAATCTTGGCACGCCTATCTTTACCCACTTCTGATTCTAGAAAGCTTAATCTTTGAACAAGAACAAAGATTGTGCGAAAATGTATGCAGTCATATCAGGGCCGGATCTAACCTGTCTGATGTGGGGTGCAGTAACAAATGTAGGGTGCAGAGGATGGGAGGTCAGCAGGGCAATGTACAGGGGTTGGCAGAGGATAGGGTCAGCAGTTTGTATGGAAGTGTACCAGGGCAATTCGTTTTTAGGACAGTGTACAGGGGGAAGGTAGAGCACAGGATAGGAGATCCGCAGGGCAGTGCACAGCAATTTGTATAGCAGTGTACTGGGGATCAGTAGGGAAGAAGACAGCTGTCAGCAGGGCAGACGACAGGGGTTAGCAGGGCTGAGGACGGGGTAAGCAGGGCTAAGGACAGGGGTAAGCGAGGCTGAGGACAGGGGTCAGCGGGGCTGAGGACAGGGGTCAGCGGGGCTGAGGACAGGGGTCAGCGGGGCTGAGGACAGGGGGTAAGCAGGGCTGAGGACAGGGGGTAAGCAGGGCTGAGGACAGGGGGTAAGCAGGGCTGAGGACAGGGGACAGCAGAGCTGAAGATAGGGGTCAGCAGGGCCAAAGACAGGGGTCAGCAGCGTGTCGAGCCTCACCAAAGGGGGCAATTCCCCCGACCTATGGTAGCAAAGATTTTGCTTTTTTTTGCATTTCCGTGACTGGGAGAATATTCTGAAAGGGGCCAGGATGAGCCCTGAGCTGGAGTTTAATGGCCATCGGATTTAAATTTATCCTAATTTTTCAGCTGCCACTCAGAAACAGAGGGCCTCGTTTCAGCAAGTAAAGCGCCGCCTTAGAGATTTGAATTTGATCTACAGTATGCTATACCCCGCTAAACTGCACATTGTGGATAATGGGAGTCTATTTCTTCACAACTCCTACTGAGGCTTCAGGATGGTTGGATGCCTGGGGTCGCCCGAGGGGTGGGAATTCTCCACATCCCCCTTAGCAAGTTGGAGTTTGTGTGGAAGTTCAGATTTTTTTTTATTTTGCTGTGCAACACCCTGCCTGGAATTCTGTTCTATTGATCTGCCTCCTTGGCATTCCAGACTGTGTTGCTATAAACCTATATAGTTATTTTGCTGCTCAGCTATACTTCTGCAAACTGGGAGCCTGTAGACTGTTCTGTGTACTGCAAGGATTTTTTTTATTCTTTTCTCTTCCAAGTTTCTTTTCATAGACTGAACTGTAGGACTTGTACCTCATGATGCTGGGTTCTGTGGGGCTTCACTAAGTCTCACATCCGTTTCCTTTTTCTTGGTTAACAGTAATGGGATCAAAGTGCCTGGCATGTTGGGGCTGTGGGAATCATACGTTTTTTTTTGTGTTGGGACAATTTTTTTCTATATGGACTAGATTCTCTATGCTTAGCACGTGTGCAATAAGTAATCTACCGTTAAGCTGCTACTGTTCTATTTACGTGGGGGGAGGGAGCTCTGGGGCCCTGAGTTTTTGGCTACCCTCGTTGCCGGGGAGAGCCTATCTGTATTATGATCATTTGCAATGGAGTCTTAGGGTTGCGTCCTGGAACATCCTGAGGCCTCAACTAAAACTATGCCCATCTCCATACACGCAGTTAAGACTGATGTTAAAAGGTAGATATGTTATTCTGGTGGTGAAGGTGATGAATAGGTTCCTGCCATTTGTGAATTTATATGTAGCTCCCCCCTTCTCACTGTCTCATTTGGATGACATGCTACAGGCTACATATGAGATAGCGGAAGGGAAGATTTTCATTTTGGAAGATTTTAATGCAGTGGTGGACTCAGCTATTGATAGGCTCCGGCTCAGCTGGCGGGATGGTTTTCTACATATGGCTTCCTGGATGTTTGGCATTTTCAACATCCGGACGCTAAAGGAGTATTCCTGCTATTCTGAAACACATAAGACTATCCAGAATAGACACCATCCTTGAAGAGGGTGGGAAGGCCTGGAGATGGTCAGGGAGGTGACATATCGATCTAGAGCTCTTTGTGACCATTCTCCCATGCTGCTGAATCCTAATTTGGGGCCAAAATCAGGGATCTGTCATTGGCAGACGGAAGATAGTTGGTTGCAGGAGGAATATGTAGAGATTAAATGTACTAAAGCCATCAGTCTTTTCTGGGCTGAAAACAGAAATCTCTTCCTTTGCTCCTCGAAAATCTCCAGGTCTAGATGGTCTCTCCTTGGAGAGGTACCACACTTTCAGGAATAGTTTTGCACCTCGTCTGCTATGTGTGTTTACTGCAGCTAGGTCGGATGTTATATTGCCATCCTCTATAAGGAGAAGCTTTGGTGGTTTTCCTAAAGGGGGAAAAGATCCTCGGGAGTGCGACGCCTACCGTTCGATCTTGTTAATGAAAGCGAGTACTAACATTCTAGCTAAAATTATTACAGGGCGACTACATTTATCCTAAAGTTGGTTGATGCAGACCAGATGGGATTTATCCAGGGGAGATGTGTTCAGATGAATGTCAGGAGACTTTTTGTGAACCTTCAAACTGAACATGACAACTCTGGGACAAGGGTAGTGGCCTCTTTAGATACTAAGGCCCGGATTCACAAAGCACTTACGCCGACGTATCTCGAGATATGCCGCGTAAGTATAACTATGCGCCGTCGTATCTATGCGCCGTGCCTACAATCTGAGATACGCCTAAAAACAGGCTTCCTACGACCGACGTAACTTGCCTACGCCGTCGTATCGTGGGCGCATATTTACGCTGGGCGCATTTGCCGCTCCCATAGATTTTCTATGTACATATGCAAATGAGGGCGATACGCGGATTCACGAACGTACTTGCGCCCGGCGCATAATATACGTGGTTTGCGCAAGTCGTACGTCCGGCGTAAAGTTATTCCCCATATAGGAGGCGCAACCCATGCAAAAGGTATGGACCAGGGAACACAGCCGTTGTATACGTAGTACGTGAATATGACTAGACGTTCACGTCGTAGGCAGTGATTCGACGTATCTTAGGCAGTTGTTCCGACGTGATTCTAAGCATGCGCACTGGGATGCGGCCACGGGACGACGCATGCGCCGTTCATTTTAAGTACTTCTATGACGCTTGGCCCATCATTTGCATGGGGTCACGCCTCATTAGCATGGCTCACGCCCACTTCCACCTACGCAGCTTACGCCGAGGAAACCCAGCGTATCTTTAAGAGCGAGTGCTTTGTGAATCCAATGCTTGCCTCTCTGCGCTGCGTCGCTATTAGATACGCTATGCCGGCATAAATATGCGCCGATGTATGAATCAGGGCCTATGGCTTTTCATCCAGGTGTAGTGGGCATACTTGTTCTGCCTTCTAGAAACATTGGGCTTCATGCCTGTCTTTATTTCCTGGGTGAAACTACTGTATATAGAACCGTTGGTCAGATTGCGGGTTAACGGTATTATTTCAGAGCCCTCCCCTATATTCCGTGGGACTAGGCAGGGATGCCCACCGTCTTCCCCTCGTTTGCGCTGGCCATAGAACCCCTGGCTAAGCGGAGATCTAGTACTAGCTTGTCTGGTCTTCAAAATGGGGCAGTTTGAGGAGCGTGTGTCCCTATATGCAGATTACATGCTCTTATATCTGCAGGATCCAAGGTCCCTCGCTTTTGGCAGCCTTCAGGCTGATCCAGGAGTTTGGAGACCATTCTGGGTTCTGAATTAACTGGACAAAGTCATCCCTATTTCCCATTAATGATGCAGTAGTAGTCTCCTCGAACTGTTCCGTTCCCTTGTTCTACTCATTTAAATATTTAGGCGTTGTAGTGCAGCTCCCTATTTCGATTTCTGGAACTCAAGTGGACACCAATTGTAGGGGCTTTTCGAGAGAGTGCAGAAATGGCAGAATCTGCCACTTACACTGATGGGACGAATAAACCTGTTTAAGTAAATTTTCTTGCTAAATTTCTGTACATTCTTTCGAATTTTCCTGTCTTCGTGTCACTTAGGATCTTCAGGACCATAGACTCCATTGTAGTGGGATTTATGTGGGTTTTCCCTGCCCCCAGAGTTTCTTTGGCTGTACTAAAATTGCTCCCGGCCTCGCTTTTTTTTTTTGCGTCTCAACTTTCCTTTTTACATTGGTCGATTTTTTCCCCAGATTCCTAATGCCAACACCTTACTGGAAGCTGTGTTAACTACTTTGCAAGAAACGCTACTAAATATAGTGTTCAGGAAAGGGATTCCGGATAGGAAGGTGGGCTCCGTCATGGAATTTCACCTATGTGCCCAGCGGATGAGGAATAAGTCCTTATGGCTATCCCCCAATAGTCCTCTGTAGTGTAATCACTGAAGGAGTTTTTAAAACTGGAAGATGGATGGGCCAAGTATGGTATAAAGTGTTTGCATCATATATATCAGAATAGCAAGATGTTCACCTTTGCAGCATTAAGGGAACAGTTTGGAATACCCAGGACTTGGCATTTCCGATATGCTCGGTTGCATCTTGCAGCTGTGGCACAGTTTGGGGGTGGGGAGGTCAAGGTTTAAAATAAGGCTCTGGAGAGGATCCCAAACAATCCCGATACAGCCATATGCATTTCCGGATACTATAGGGAGGTGGGACTTAGGAACCCTGGGTTGATCAATTAACCCAGAGCCAGGTCTCGCTGGGTGGCTGTTGTACCAGAGTTGTCTGAGGAGTTGTGGCAGGAAGCTCTGGATACCCATCTTATCTCTGTCATCTCATCCACGGATAAGATGATTCAGCTTAGATACCTCCACCAGATGTACTATACACCAGCTAGACTGTTTTGAATGCACACGAGAGACTCCGCAGTATGTCACAAATGTATGGGGGTGGAAGGAACTTATTCACAGGGTATGGAAATGCCCAAGGATACAGCCCCTGTGGTCTAGGGTGACAATTTATATCAAATAACTTTGACCTCCCTAACATATGCTCTCCCTTACGGTGTCTTTGACCAAGAGGAGGTAGACGTATATACCAGGTTGTTCCTCGCGATTTAATATTTTGGAGTACGAAACCGTATAGCTCGGTGATGGATTTATGGTGAACAGTTGACAGTTGGGGTGTGGGTAAAGGTAGTGAATGCGGACGTACTTTGATACCGGATGATGTACGAGGCCAGGGGCGCTCCCAAGAAGTTCAGGAAGATATGGTTTAGGTGGGTTGACTCAAAGAGTACACTGGAGGAAGATGGGGCTCAGAGCAGCGACAACAATTAAGAGCAAGATCCAGCTGGCAAGGTTTCACTGGAGGGGGGTGGGGTATAAGTACAATGCAGTGATAATAATGAAGATGAAGGGATCTAGGGTTCTTTACACTATATCCCTTTGCCCATGGTTCTACTTTTCAACGTTGGGACACCTGATGGAGGGGGGGGGGGTTTACCCTTATGGAATGGGGATGCACTGTTGGGGTTTTCATTTTTTATTTTTCTAGTAAATTAAAAACGAACAAAGAGCGTAAGTACTGGTCTACAGGATTATTGTTGGGATTCAGGACTATGTATTTGCAGATTGATAGTGCCAACACGAATGCCTGGATCACTGTGAAATTCCTTGGTACCTGTACATGCTTTATTGCCTACCCGATGTCTTGTATGTATTATTTTGATTATGCCAAACAAAAAAAAAAAAGGATCCTAATGTAGGGGGCGACTCATTAATTTCTAAAACTTTTTTATTGGCACAAAAATATATATGTAAAACTATACGACGTGTCCCTTTTTTATACAAAGTTTGGAGGCCCCTAGGATTCACAAAAGACAAATGTGT
This sequence comes from Rana temporaria, assembly GCF_905171775.1. Classification (NCBI taxonomy): domain Eukaryota; kingdom Metazoa; phylum Chordata; class Amphibia; order Anura; family Ranidae; genus Rana; species Rana temporaria. The sequence continues at coordinate 138,828,200 of NC_053495.1, forward strand.
TATGTTTTTCTACTTTTTAATAATATTTTCAGGCAGGATTAAACTTATGATGAACACAATGTATTGCTGGCAAAGCTCTTTTTCAGAAACTCAAGGTCTTCACTGTGAAATTGCAGCTCTTCTAAAAGTCTGGAAATAAACTCTGTGTACACTGGATTTTTCTGTGAGTCTTTGTACTCAGGCATCGTAGGTAGTAACCTAAAAAGAGAGACCAAAAGAACTTTAGAAAAGATTTGATGTTTCAAGTCACAAAATCACTACATCACCTTCTAAAAAAAATAAAAAAAACAATAGCTTGCTTAATCGTTTGTTAACAAAGTTCTATACAAAATGGAACAACTGGTTACTTCTGTAGCTAGAATATACTTTGTAAAGAGAGAGCCTGCGATTTTGCTCAACTAAAGAGAAAAAAATAAAAGTTTAAGACTTCCTCATAACATGTCATTTAATGATGGTATTTCGCTATGATAAATGCAACAGGTCCCCTCAAAGACAAAGTAGTATGTGGGGAAAATGTTTTTTCCGCCTCAAGAGGGAAGCCATTTCGGATGTTTCCTTATTTCAGGCAAGTGAATTGCAGATGATCATACATTTCAACTTGGAGGCTTAAGTGCTATTGTCTTGTTTGTTTTTTTCTGTTGAAACTTGTGAATGTTTCATGGCTGGATGTACAACTTATTCGTGCTTTAAGCAAGTACCAACTGCATATACATGTAACTTACAAAAATTATTGGCAATACGTTGTAGCGACAAATCTTTTAATAAAAAAATATTGAAATAATAAAAAAAAATCCAAGCCTGTATTTCTATATATGTGTGTAGAGGAAAAATGAAAAGCCCAAGAATGGTTTTGTGTGTCAGTCAGATCGCTAACAAACGAAAGAATAAATTAGGGAGATACAAAAAGGACATTCTGTGGTTGGGATCCACATTTAAAAAGACAGATAAGGCAATGTGTTTGACCTGTGTGTGACTTACCCTGTGCATGCATGTATGAAGTACTGTAGGTAAAAGCTGATGGATGGAAGAATTGGTGTTATCAAGAGTATGGCTGCTTACAGCCATTCACTTATATGGCAGGCTGTATGTGATATTTGTGATTCTCTGAGAACAGGAAACCACCTGGAATTTTACTTATGTATTCAGCCTCCCCAGTTTGTGGGCATGGTGTCTAAGGCTCCATGTACACGGGACGTTTTTACAACTGCTCCTAAATTATTAAACTTGACATATAGTAACCCACGTTTTAAAACGTCAGTTTTGGCGCATTTAGAAGTGTTCTGTATATTTTTAAACGGGCAAAAACGAAAAACGCCTACAAACGAAAGGCTGCTAAACGTGGGTTACCGTATTTAGCGTCTGAAACTTGGAAATCTTCTGCGTCTGAACCCATTTTTTTGCTTTCAAAGAAACGCTGTTAAAATTACCTGCCTAAAAATGGCAATGAACGAGACTGTGTACATGGTCACATAGGAGAACACTGCACAAGTTCAGGAGCAGTTGAAAAAAAGCTTCCAATTGCCTCTGAACGTACATTTAGCAGCGTCCCGACTCCCGTGTACATGGGGCCTTAAAGTTCACAGCAAATGCATGGATATCCCTGCTCATCATCCCTTGCTTTTTCTGGCAGTAGGGACTTGGCACTTGACCAGGCTCATAATATAAACAAACAGCAAGTGTTGTAAAACTTTTCAGCAATGGACAGCAATTCTGCAACCAGACTTTAGAGCCTCTAGAGCAGTGGTTCTCAACCTGGGGTCGGGACCTCCTTGGGGGTCAAATGAGGATTTGCCAGGGGTCCCCAAAACCTGGGCTGTTCCTGAAGCTTGCAGCCGCCCACTCAGCCGTCCATTCAGTTCACAGCATAGCTGGGAGGCAGGGACTAGAGGTCAGCTGATTGGTGAGGAATGTGAAATGGGAGGGGCTGGAGGAGACCCTATCTGCTGATTTCAGCATAGGTGTCACTGCTACGAGAAATCATAAAGTCAGAGACACAGTGAGTAATACTACCTGTGATTAGAGTTGCCTTTAAAAGTCCCCACTACAGATCAGCAGATGACCTTGATCAAGAGCACCTAAGTTGGCAGATCCCAACTCCCCACCAGCACTGCCACTGCTCCCAACCCCCCGCCAGCACTGCCACTGATCCCAACTCCCCGCCAGCACTGCCACTGATCCCAACTCCCCGCCAGCACTGCCACTGATCCCAACTCCCCGCCAGCACTGCCACTGATCCCAACTCCCGCCAGCACTGCCACGGATTCCCAACTCCCGCCAGCACTGCCACAGATTCCCAACTCCCGCCAGCACTGCCACAGATTCCCAACTCCCGCCAGCACTGCCACAGATTCCCAACTCCCGCCAGCACTGCCACAGATTCCCAACTCCCGCCAGCACTGCCACTGATTCCATACTCCCCACCAGGGAGTAAGAGAAGGAATAAAAATAGAGAATACATGGAAGGGAGAGAAAAAGAGGAGGAGGAACAAAGAAAAAGGGAGAGAAAGAATAAGAGAAAGAACAAGAAAGACGTCTAGTAAGGGATGGGGATAACAAACAAGAAATTAGGATAGAGAGAGATAAAAAGGAAAACAAGGAGAAAAAAGAGAAAGAGTGGTACATCCAAAAATGTACTATAAGGGGTTTTATTACTGTAGGAGTGGAAGGGACTCGGGGAGTGCTAAATGTCCGTGGGTTAGGGGCGCAAATTACTTGTATTACCTTAGGTGCCAACAACCTACGATAAGAAAATAATTTTACCGTTAGGGGTCTCCACAACTTGGGAAATTTTATCAAGGGGTCACGGCACTAGACAGGTTGAGAACCACTGCTCTAGAGCCTTTAGTTTTGAGGATGAAATATAATCCACAGCATCTGCAACTACGTAGGTCTGTAAGGTCTTAGTTTAAAGATCATTTACTGCTCATTAGGAACATGCCCATACTTTTTTTTTTTTTAACAGGTAAACATGCATATATCTTTAGGTAAGCCACAATAAAGCAATCCTCCAACAAAATCTGATGAAGCAGTTGTAGCAAGCAATCTAAGATGCCAGCTCCTACTTGCACAGCACCACTTGCCTCCCTGGAGGACCATTTAATAGTTTGTTAAAGAATTAGTTAAAACATAAATCTCATCATCATCTCATAAATGCAAAATCTCATCAGTGGCACAGCAAATCTGACCTCCGTCTGTTTCAAGACAAGGATTTAACTACCTTGTATCTCCCAGCAAGAGCTACAATGATTATTCCATCAACCTTACCTACAGCTGCTGGGCACATGAAATATGGATAGGAAGAACTCAAGGGATACAGTCAATCAATAACCACAGAAAAGAATCACAATCCTGCACTTTATTCTGGAGTGAGATTACATTCATAGTCTCTCAGACAAAATTACCACAATGAGAACAAAGTCTTCATTTATCCGAGTTAGAAAAAGGAAACTAGTATCGAAAATATTTTGTATATACGAATGTACTTTCCATCATACTTAATATTTAGCCAAATGTAATCCAATGCAAATGAAGTTAGAGAGAATCTGTCACTTTGCCTGTTCTCATAATGATTAATTATATAAGATAATATAACCAAATGCATAGAGCCCAGATTATCTTCTTCTTTGGAAGATAACTTAAGCACAGTAGCTGGGCCAAAGAGCTCTGAAAAAAAAAGATATATTGACAAACATTTAAATTTTCCCTAATAAATTCATAGGAGCCAATATATTTTAAAAGTGCATTATCCCTTTAAAGTATATACTGTGATATGGGGGTGGTAGATGCGCTTTTGTACAGCAAATCCACATCACACTGGAGTTATAGTTAATTGCCTGTTAGTGTTAATCAGCCCCGATTGCAGTACCTTGCTGCAATGGCACCCCCTGGCCTCCAAATATGATTCTCCAGCCCCCCCCTCATGGGTTTGCTCGTTCTCTATGAAACTTCTGGACTTCCTCCAGCCTCCCTGGACCCGCTAGCCACCTCGGCTTTCCCAGTCTCACAAACCCTCTCTTGGTCTCCTAGGCCTACGTAGCCATCCCAACCTTCCGGCAAGAAGTTCCTTTCACCAGAGATGCAGTCTCTGAGAGAAAACAGCCAGGTCTCCTGACAGGGGTCTGTCTTCAAATGGCAGCAACTGCCTTGAGCTATGCTTAGATCTGACTTATAGCAATCCCGACCACTTGTGCACTCACACAGGCTGTAGGAAACTAGCAAAGCCCAGACTCTGGACTGAAGGCTCCATCCCACCCCATATACTTTGGAACCTTCAAGCTTCCAGCCCCAATCTGGAATGACCAAATTTAGAGAAAACCTAAGACAGTTTTCTCTGCTCACAAAACATATGTGGGCGCTTCTCAAGCATACTCTGAAAGCCCTGTGACTTTTTTAAACCCATTTATACAATGGCAGGGACCCTTACTGCCACAATACTTCCTAAGGGCTCCCTAAGGGTGATGGAGATGGTGGCATCTTCAAAAGCACCCAGGGGGCCCTAAAACTCTGTTCACGCCGATATGTAAATTCTAACATTTCCTAAAGATGTCTAGAGTTGACCCACCTACTCACTATTTGTCCAGTATGGTGATGAGGCGTTTCACTGGTTATTAGAGAGGCAGGGGAGAAGGAATTGTCTAGTTCAGGGGTCTCCAAACTACGGCCCTCCAGTTGTTCAGGAACTACAATTCCTATCATGCTTAGTTATGTCTGTAAATGCCAGAGTTTTACAATGCCTCTTGGGACGTGCAGTACCCAGGGGCGGCCCATCCATTAAGGGCGCCGCCCACTCTATCCACACCACCCCCTATATTGTTAATGGGTAGCATGAAGCCGCCGTGGCCATCCCTAGTCATGCGTTCGGCCCCTTTCAGGACGGCGGGCGCATAAATTAAAGCAGCGGGGGTGTTTTTTTTAATCACCTGATTGTTTTCCGCGCCACCCCCCAAACAAAAAAACACCAGCTGCCACGGGTAGTTCGGCAACAGCTGGAGGCCTGTAGTTTGTAAACCCCTTGTCTAGTTCATAGTGTCTCTAAAAAGTGATGTATATATACATATTCAAGAATTTAATTAGGATACATGTATTTTATTCCAATGCCAATTTTTCAACTTTTAGGAACAGAGAGATATACTGTTTTTAAAACAATTTCAAAAGTTCCAACAGTTTCAGCTATCTAAAAGAGGATCAGTTTTGAGTTATCACTTAAAACACCACACTGAAACAAATTATAAAAAGCTATGACAAGCGCTATTTTTATCCAAACTTGACCACAACTTACAACAGCATAAATTTAGAAAAAAAAAAAAACATAATTCATGGGGTCCCCATAGCTCTTGCTGTCATACATCCAAGAATTAAAAAAATAACCTGTATAACCACTAATGTCATAGCTGTGCAGGTCAGACTCAGGACATAAAAAGATCTTTTTCATGGGCACACAGGAGAACCAGACAACATTGAGAACTGTCTCTAAAGAAGACTAGCTGTAACTGACCTTACAAGATACCATGTCATTTGCCATTTGGTAAAACTAATTGACTGGTGCAGACATGGCTATCTGAAGCGGTGGGATCTCTCTGGATCAAACCTTCTCTTAAATACCTCCCCCCCCACATCATAGACAGGAACATAAATGTCTGTCCTGGGATAGAAGTGTCTACACTTGACACCCCTTTCCCAGTGCACTTAATCACACCCTCCCTCCTAAATCAATGCAAACTTCACATTGACAAATGCTCGGCCAAACTTGGCCAATACTAGGATGGGCGGAGCCTGATGGGTAAAGAAAAGACTAGTTCCTCATCAGGTCCGCTCCAGACCCATAACCGCTAATCAGTCCAATAGCGGCTTTCAAATCCACCCACTGCGGTACTCTGTCACTCAAACTAGTCTTAGTTCCCCAGCAGGGTCTGCTTACCCAGTAACAAATCAATTCCTAAATATGGGCATTTCAAGCCCTTCTGCTTACATTTAGCTTTCGCTGGAGAATCTCCTGGCCCAGTGCTAAATGAGACAGGGGATATAGCACTGTGATGGACATGACAGTGATGGACATGACGGACATGTGATGGACATGACATGACTGTGATGGACATGACAGTGATGGCCCACTTTACTGGCATACCTCTGTATGCTAGATCAGAGTGGGTCTTAATTACTGTTAGTGCTTTGTTTAGGTAAATGTTTAAGAATCAATTGCTGGCATACAGATAAGTTCTTAAAGTGTCAGAAGTAAGAACTACAGTAGCTGACTCTGCCACACGTGTTGGTAATGTTACCAACACGAATGCAAAAGCTTTTCTGATTAGGGGCAGGTCATTTTTAGGGGAAATACCGCCAGAAAACTTGTTTGGACCAGGGGTGTCAAACTGAATTATATTGTGGGCAGCATCAGCATTATGATTTCCCTCAAAAGGGCCGGTTGTATCTGTAAAATTAGATGTCCAGCACATCCCCATCCTTTACATTAGCTGTCAAGAGCCACCCCACCATTAGAAGTTGAGTCCTCCACTTTCCCTTACAACACAGTGCACCCCCCTTATGCTGCTGCTGGGAAGAAACTGGATGCATTGCTTATAGTAGAAAGTAAGGGTCTGGAGGAGGACCAGAGGAGGGCTGGAGCTCTCCTGCAGCTGCAGGAGAGGTGCGAGGGCCACGTGAAATGGCCTGGAGGGCCAAATTCGGCCCACGGGCCTTGTCTTTGACACCTGTGGTTTGGACCATTTTAAAGTCCCCTAAATGTGTGATGGCCAGGGCCCTTTTTATCATTACCTAACCTGTGTCTACACCCTCCTGGGATAACGCCAAGAAATCTTCTGGGCAGCTTTCCTCAGCCAGTAAAAAAAAACAAAAGCAAAAAAAAAGACCTATAGTTGGATCTATTCAATGTAAGTGGCACTACAAAATCCCCCGAAACCCATTTTCCCCTTTGCAGGAGAATAATGTTTGCACTTAGGGCCCTAACCACTATATATTGTAATTTGCAAACATATGTAGAATCTCCAATATTATCTTGTCATAACCTAGCATGCTATATATCTTCTCCATGTCAAGTGAATTTTGAATTGTATCCCTAGCTTCCTCTTCTTGATTTTACTCCTGTTTCCAATGCTATAACATGTATAAGATGTGCACACACACAAAATCACGTTGCCCCCAATGATACCCAAGAAAAGTGTGAAATCGGACACTTGCAGCTTATTTTCTGGGCGATATTAGAAGGCCCTCCCAGCTTTCCAAAATAAAATGATTTATATTACATTAAATGTAGATTAGAAACTGTAGCAATTGTTTAGACCAGAGTTCCTCTTTAAGAAACGTGAGCCGATTAAGATGTAAAGTTTCAGCAGTTTGCATTAACCATTTAGAAAGTAAATTCCATGCTTTTATTATGGACTTCAAACACTGTTTCCTATTACATAACTACCACTATTACACTTATCAGAACAGAATCTGACCATAGTATCACTCATTTACATGTGTGCACTAACAAGGAAAAGTCAAAGAGAAATAACGCTTTGCAAGGCAAGGGAGCTATAGGTCATTTCATTTAATGTTACCGTTGGATGGGAATTGTGCTCACAGAGCATTTCAGCTATAAGAAAGGGATCAGGAAGGCTACAGAGGAAGTGCTGAGAGGGTAAGATCACAGTGTGGTTATGTCTGTACACTGGGAGACAAGGATATCAGTACTAAAGTGTGGAGCACACATAAGCAGTGTCACATCACAACACACCATTACTGATCATACAAGAGATTGCAAACCCTTCTGGCACCACCGGGCAAGACTCTCCAGCCTTGATCTGTGCAACAACCACAAAAAAATTCAATTGCCAATCTCTGGAAAACGGAAGGAAAAACAGCTAAAAGAATTCTGTTACATAGATTTCTCAATAAACGGACAATCATTTAGCAAAAAAGAATTTCACTGCTTACTGGAAAGCCTAATATTATAGAATGAAATACAGCGGTCACTAAAAGAAAACAAGGTTTAACAGTAACGTTTCCCAACTGACGCTAATCACTCCCTATGTAGTTTGTCAGATTTCCCTATATTTTCCCTACAACAGCCTCCAATTCACTGACACTATGAGGGCGATTTACTAAAACGATATCAGCTTACAGTTTTGTTTTGCCAAAGCTTAACCACTTAAGGACCGCCTCCTGCACATATACGTCGGCAGAATGGCACGGCTGGGCACATGTACGTACAGGTACGTCCTGTACTAGTACCCAGCCGTGGGTCGCGGGCGCGCACCCGTGGCGCGCTCCTGTGACCCGGCCCGAAGCTCCGGGACCGCGGGTCCCGCGGACCCGATCGCCGCTGGAGTGCAGCGATCGGTCCCCGGAGCTGAAGAACGGGGAGAGCCATGTGTAAACACGGCTCCCCCGTGCTTCACTGTGGCGGCTGCATCGATCGGGTCATCCCTTTTATAGGGAGACACGATCGATGACGTCACACCTAAAAGCCACACCACCCCCCTACAGTTGTAAACACACACTAGGTGAAACGAATCTCCTTCAGTGCCCCCTTGTGGTTAACTCCCAAACTGCAACTTTCACAATAAACAATGCAATTTAAATGCATTTTTTGCAGTGAAAATGACAATGGTCCCAAAAATGTGTCAAAATTGTCCGAAGTGTCCGCCATAATGTCGCAGTCACGAAAAAAATCGCTGATCGCCGCCATAAGTAGTAAAAAAAAAAAAAAAAAAAAAAAAAATATAAAAATGCAATAAAACTATCCCCTATTTTGTAAACGCTATAAATTTTGCTTATTGCGATTTTTTTTTACCAAAAATAGGTAGAAGAATACCTATCGGCCTAAACTGAGGACAAAAAAAAGTTTTTTTTATATATTTTTGGGGGATATTTATTATAGCAAAAAGTAAAAAATATTGCATTTTTTTCAAAATTGTCGCTCTATTTTTGTTTATAGCGCAAAAAATAAAAACCGCAGAGGTGATCAAATACCACCAAAAGAAAGCTCTATTTGTGGGAAAAAAAGGACGCCAATTTTGTTTGGGAGCCACGTCGCACGACCGCGCAATTGTCTGTTAAAGCGACGCAGTTCCGAATCGCAAAACCTGGCCTGGTCCTTTAGCTGCATTTTGGTCCGGGGCTTAAGTGGTTAAAGGTGGAAAAAGTTCTGAAATGATTTTACATCACAGAAACCCGACATTATATCCACTGTAAGCCTTCCCTCCAGTGAGGGAGGGTGAGGGTTTCCCGTAGTCTAACTGGCTGCGCCAGCACCCATTGGGGTCAGGACACCGCTGGGTTCCTGGCAGGTTAGTGCCCTAATATTGAAAGTCAGAAGCTAAAGTATTTGTAGCTGTTGACTTTTAATCTTTTTGTTCTTTTTTCGACGCAGTGCCGAATTGTAAAAACCCCTTGGGTCATTTAGCAGTATATTGGTCCGGTCCTTAAGTGGTTAACTGAACAAGTTGAAGTAAGAAGCCGATTGGCTACCATAAACGGCTGCACCAAATTTTGCACGCTCCAGTTTTAGTAAATCAACCCCTATGCTCTGTGCACCCCATTATTTTAAATTGAGGGGGCTCACTAAACCAAACCCCTTATATGCCAAGCCTGTTTGCCATAGTATAAAAGGCCATGCAGTGCTTTAGGTTCACAAAATAAATCTGAGAAAATCTGCACATAAATTTACCAGGACCATGAATCTCAAACCCATCGCAGGATTCGGCTTGAACCAAAGGCAGGGGCAAACTCAAATCTCATCCCTACTAGAGAAAAGAAACCCCTAGTTACTGGATTAGATCACTACAGGCTAAATCAAAAGATGATTTGTGATTGGTTTCAAGTGATGGTGCGCCAACACCAACATGTCCACAACTCAATTTGGGTCGTAAATACAGCATCCAATATGGGACTATTCACTTTAATTTTTCAGTGCCAGAATGCAAGCAAACTCTCTGAACGAAATGTGTTTTTCAGGTTAAATCACAGTATTTGGTCCCAACCAGCACAGCTCACACATCAGAGAGAAGCTGCAGCATATGGCAGATGCAGAATTGCCTCAGTATAGGAAGTTAAACTGCTTTGACATGAAAAACATGGCAGTTAGTAGCACATCTGCTCAGGATGACTAGATTCATATTTTCACAGTTAACACCTTCAGGTTACAAAAAGATTTTCAGTGTTCAAATCCCCTAAGCCTTATATTGTTTAAATGTAAAGTTCACCATCTGTGATTTACAATGATTTGTCCATGAAACTGTTGTATTCTCAATTGCAGGTGATCAAACAGTACCAGTGAACCGTAGAGTTGTACCAATTTTTGTATGAAGAGAATTTACTGGTTACAAATATTTTAACCACTTACCGACCAGCCGCCGTACTTATATATCGGCAGGTCGGCTCTTCTGCACGAACCGACGTACCCGTATGTCGCTGTCCGCTGGCGATCGCTGTACACAGAGGCAGAACGGGGATCTGCCATTGTAAACAAGGTGGATCCCAGTTCTGACAGGGGACATCTCAGAGATCTGCTATTCCCAGTGATCAGGAACAGCGATCTCTATCATGTCCCAGGCAGCCCATACCCCTACAGTTAGAACACACTGAGGGAACACATTTAACCCCTTGATTGCCCCTAGTGTTAACCCCATTCCCTGTTAGTGTCATTTATACATTGATCAGTGCCTTTTTGTAGCACAGACCAATGTAACTTGTCCCCAAAAAGTGTCATTTAGGGTCAGATTTGTCCGCCGTAATGTTGCAGTCCTGCTTAGAAAAAAAAAATCGTAAAATCACTGCCATTACTAATAAAAACAATAAAATAAAACGTCCCTAAATCTATACCATAGTTTGTAGACACAACTTTTGCACAAAACAATATACGCCTATTGTGATTTTTTTTTACCAAAAATATCTAGAATACATATTGGCCTAAACTGATATTTTTTTATGGATATGCATTATAGCATAAAGTAATAAAAATTGTTTTTGTTTTCAAAATTGTCACTTTTTTGGTTATAGCGCAAAAATTCTAAACCGTAGAGGTGATCAAATACCACCCAAAGAAAGTTCTATTTGTCGCACGGCCACGCAATTAAAGCGGCGCAGTGCCGCATTGCAAAAAATGGCCTGCCCATTAAGGGGGCAAATCCTTCTGGTCCTTAAAAACTTTGGGGCAGATCCACGTAGCGCATATATCCGCCGGGCGTAGCGTATCTAAGATACACTACGCCGCCGTAACTTATTTATTTTTTCGAATCCTCAAATAATTTGCGCCATAAGTTACGGCGGCGTAGTGTATCTTTGGCGGCGTAAGGGCGCGCCATTCAAATGGATGTGATGGGGGCGTGTTTTATGTAAATACGTTGTGACCCAACGTAAAACAACGTTTTTTTGAACGGCGCATGTGCCGTCCGTGGGGGTATCCCAGTGCGCATGCTCAAAATGAAACCGGAACAAGCCAATGCTTACGACGGTGACGTCATTCTATGCAAATCCCTATTCGCGAACGACTTACGCAAATGACGTAAAAAATTCGACGTGGGAACGACGGCCACATTTAGTATGCCTCATAATAGCAGCTTTAACTATACGCCGGAAAAAGCCGAACGCAAACGACGTAAAAAAATGCGCCGGCCATAACGTACGTTCGTGGATCGCCATAACTAGCTAATTTGCACACTCAACGTGGAATTCGACGGAAACGCCACCTAGCGGCCGGCGGTAAGAATGCATCTACGATCCGACGGCGTACGCCTGTCGGATCGATCCGAGATGCAGTCGTATCTTGTTTTGTAGATACAAAACAAAGATACGACGCAGGAAATGTAAAATTACGCGGCGTATCAAAAGATACGCCGGCGTAATTCTTTTGTGGATCTGCCCCTTTGCCTACAGTATTTTCCTCCCTTAGGTCTATACCTAAATATTTCCATATTGTGTGAAAAATGACCAGTGAGCATGACCACCCCAGAAGTCTCACAGGCTAACAGTTCCACTTTCTGAAATCAAGAGATACAATCACATATTTTGTGCTACTGATGCATGAATTTGAACGGCAGACTTCTCTAAAGAAAAAACACAAAAACTTGGAGTAATTATAATGCAATAATCAATCAGAGTAATCTATTTTGTCCATTCAGCCCTGTGAAGAAAGTGAAAGGTGTAAAATAATTCCTTGTGTTATGTTTCTAGTGTAGATATTCTGGTCTGCCCATTCTATCCTGTGATCTCAGCAATGCTGAACTGATAACGCAGCTCTTATTTTGCAATCTTCCTGGCATCTGGGTCATGTGGTGTGCGATAGCAGCAATCTCTCTCCTTCCCTGCCCTTCATATCTCCATGTTTAAAGTATCACAAAACTTCAGATTCTGTGCAGGAAGGGTACAATGGTAAAGCAAGCTGGCTGAGGCTACTCAGACATGGCAACCTATGAATACAGTTTGCAGCTCAGGAACGCAGCCTAATTTGTGGAGTAAACCATAATTCTGGTGCCTAGATTAAGTCGAAACATGTTAGCTACAGATGTTGCTTGTTCTGATAATCATGCAAAAACCTTTGTACAAGCAACAAATTCACTTAGCCTAGGTTCACATTGGAGCCATTTGGCATGTCAAATCGATGGCAATTGCCGGTAATGTCACTGTCTGAATCGGTGCGACACTGTACCGATTCTCAAAAGTAGTTTCTGTACTACTTTTGGCGACATCGGGGTGCAATTTCCATAGACGTCTGTGTAGCAACCCGCACAGAGGTCTCTGAAATCACCCCCGAAGTTGGGACTAACATGCAGGAATGAAATTCAGCCTAACTCACACAATTTAATTCCTGCCGTCAGAGTGAACCTGGGCTAAAACTGATCCCATCAGCTCCAAATACTTACCTTCCCTTTACTCCTCCACTGCTTGCCACCAGGAACATCTGTGTAAAGTCAAAACTCTAAACTCACATCTGATGGCGCTGGGTGCCCGAGTTGCTAATCTATAATCAACATTAGTGTCAAGTAGTAGGTAAAATGAGTCAATCGCAAGCTTCTCATAGGCAAAGCACAAATTTACTTTACGCTTGTAACCCAAAAAAAAAAAAGAATCTATTCGGTTCCCTTAAAGCATGAATAACAGCACAGTGCTTGTGCTGTATAATTGGTCCCTTTGTATACTCTAAAACAGTGTTTTTCAACTCCAGTTCTCAAGGCACCCCAACATGTCATGTTTTCAGGATCTCCCTCAGAAGAAACGGCTGTGGTAATTAATTACTTCCAGGATTTATACACGCAAAGGCACACCTCCAGCTCTGCAGTTCCCATTGGCCCTCTTAGGACTCATTCCCCCCTTCCTTCCAACTTCTCACGAGAGAGAGAGAAAGAGAAAGAGAAAGAGAAAGAGAAAGAGAGAGAGAGAGAGAGAGAGAGAGAGAGAGAGAGAGAGAGAGAGAGAGAGAGGCATGATGTCATAGGCCTAAGCTAATGACCAGACAAGAAACTGGAAGTGGGCTGTATAAGATATTTACTGGCACAAAAAAATGTTTTACTATCCAAAGTTAAAACAAGGGCAGAAGATTTAATAGATGGAAAGATGAAAAAAAAAAAACTACTGAAGGTCCACTTTAACCTCTGGAGAGCAGCCTTTCCATTATATCACATCAATATTTAATAAAAGGATTTAAACATCTCATCTTAGAGGTATCGACATGTGTTCGCTAACAAGTTAAGCACAGGATATATTTGTTCTGTTGATTAATGTAATATTCCAAATTTTAAGGAAGTTAAAAAAGGAGCTCCAGGCTCCCCAACAAAAAGATTAAAAGTCAACAGCTACAAATACTTTAGCTTCTGACTTTCAATATTAGGGCACTAACCTGCCAGGAACCCAGCGGTGTCCTGACCCCAATGGGTGCTGGCGCAGCCAGTTAGACTACGGGAAACGCTCACCCTCCCTCACTGGAGGGAAGGCTTACAGTGGCTATAAAAAGTCTACACACCCCTGTTAAAATGTCAGGTTTCTGTGATGTAAAATAATTTCAGAACTTATTCCACCTTTAATGTGACCTATAAACTGTACAACTCGGTGAACAACAAACAAAGTAAAAATAAAAAAAATAATATGGTTGCATAAGTGCGCATCACTTTAAATACTTTGAAGCACCTTTTGATTTTAATTATACCATGGCACATCATGACTTATATTTGCCCACTCTTCTTTGCAAAAACACTCCAAATCTGTCAGACTGCGAAGGCATCTCCTGTACACAGCCCTATTCAGATCACCCCACAGTGGAACTGAGCAAAAAGGGAACAGTTTTGAAAGGGGTTATCTTTGCCTTGGCAGTGCCTTGATGAGGCCTAAATATCCCAAATTCAGGGAAGACTTTTGGAAGTCCAGGACAGGATGAATAGTCCTGTTGGGTTTTGGTACCATAAACAAAAAAAGCTAGCAAAATTGGACTTGAAAAGGGCCAAAAGAAAAATCACAAGTATAGCTTCCCATGAGCCGGCCATAGTGGGATCGAATCTCGGCTGGGGACTGGGTGAAATTCAATCAATAAATGGGCAGGCTGGTTGTACTGAAGTCATTCAATCGATCGACTTCAGTACAATTAGCCTGTTAATTTTCCATGAAATCCACGGTCCATGCTAGATAGGATGAAAGGACCACCCTGTGTTCATCACAAAGACAGCGAGAGGTGAAGGATGGGGAATTGAAACGTTTACGAATAAGCCACTTGTCAAGCAAAAAAAGAAAGCGATTTTATCCTCAGCTGAATAATGAGAATTTCTGTCCACCAAGCAGCTTCCCTAAAATGACACTGACTTGACTACTGCTCATTGCATGCTTGTCTTATCATGAATGGCATTACAGATTACTTGCACCTGCTTGCGGATGGCTTCCATTTGTATTTTCCAGTAAAAGACAACAGCTGCCAGGCACAAAGATAATCTGTGTATTTAAAATAAAAAAATACCAACCTCTATCTACACACCAGCTTACAAATGCCTGATCATGAGACAGCAAACTGTTACGGTCTATATTTTGGCTAAAGTTGATCATGCAAATTTGATCGGTTTTAAAGCGATATTAACATTTTGTGTCTTTTTTCTTTTTATTAAATTTTTTTTTCATAATTACCTCCTCTGTGCAATGGTTTTGCACAGAGCAGCCCCGATCCTCTTCTTCCCACACCGTCATGCCTGGCTCCTACATCTTGACCAATGCATCAAGCCGTTTGCTATGGGGGCACTGGTGCATGCCAACTCCCGCTCTATGCATCCATAAGACACAAAGAGCTGTGGCTCTGCCCCGCCCCCTCTCTCTCCTTACGAGTTCACTGGCTCTGATTGACTGCAGTGGGAGCCAAGTGCCAATGAGGGGGGAGAGAGATCTGAGGCTCCTGTGCACATTTTGCTGGGTCGAGAGGGGGCTCGGGTGAGTATTTGAGCGGGAGGCTGTGTGGGGTGCAGCACACAGGTTTTTTACCTTCATGCATAGTAAGCATGAAGGCAAAAAAAGAAAAACTCCAGCCTTTACAACCAATTTAAGCCCAGTGCACCGACACCCTTCACAAGTGTCAACACAGTGCTCTTAGGGTTCTTAATTGACGTGCGAGTGACTGTGGCACCCCCAAGTTGTGCAGTTGTGTGTAAGGGGCTTGTTTACACTAGCGGCAGCCCTTGCCACCCCTCTAAAAAGCAATCTGCAGTTGATCACTCTTTAGAAGGTGGCTGACAGGCAGCTGGAAGGCAAAATGTCACCTCCTCGGTGCTTGTTTTAGCAACAGTACTGCCCACCAGTCACGACATGGGGTGCAGTTTTAGTGTAGCATTGTTGCTGCAGCATGTAAACAACCCCCTGCTACCGCTGCGTTCGTTTGAGGCAGGTGGTTCAACGGCCTCCGACCGACCCATGGCTGCAAGCGTGAATGAGCCCCAAGGTAGATTCACAAATCTGTGTGTGAAAACATTCCTGCCTGCAGAAAATATGAGGTATCTTTAGGCCTCGTTTACTTAAAGTTTCTACTCACTTGTGAGACTAAGCCCTATAAGTACAGCGTATGGACCAGGTACCAGTTTGATTTAATGTCCTCACAGCCAGAAGTAAAAGTATAATTTTTTTTTATACCGTCCTGCAGCAGTTTATTTACAGGAGAATCAGATGGAAGGCTAAATCTGCATAATTTTAGTTAAAATAAACCTGGCACAAAATTACAAAACAGATGCTCACGCCTAGTGCATTGTCCTCAATTGTAATCTTTGATAAGTAAAAAAAAAAGGTAAGTATTAGGCCCCATACACACTATCAGTTTTCCCTGAATGTTTTTCACTTCAGGTTTACCAAAACCATGTAGTGCAAGGGCCTGGCTGATTGCATACACATTGACACTCTTGAGGTTTGACTTCATATTAGATGGTTTTGGTAAACCTGAAGAGAAAAACCTGCAGGAAAACCGATAGTGTATATGGGGCTTTATACTCACAAATTGACACATGCATCACAGCTTTTCATATAGAAAGCAGTTTAAGGTTCATGATACAACATGTCACATAACAGAACAAATTCCAACAGTATAGAAGGCTGACATGTTTCAAGGACTTGCCTCTTCATCAAAAGGATCCAGCCAGCTGTACTGCTAGAATTTGATCTATTATGTGATATATTGCATCGCGGACCTTAAGCTGCCGTTTCTATATGAAAAGCTGTGATGTACGTGTCAATTTGTGAGTGTAATACTTACCCTTTTTACTTATTAAAATTACTATTGAGGATATTGCACTAGGCCTGTATGCCCTATGTTTTGTTTTGTAATTTTAGTACCTATAGACTCCCCCAGTCACTTGAGGGCATTAAGGCGCAACATATCCAGGAAAGCCAGGGTGAGAATTTATACCGCAAGTATTTCTGGGCTCACTTTTCAGGAGACTCTGTTCAATATGTACTCTGAAATCTGTCACAAACCTGGGCATTCCAAAATGAACATTTGTTACCAACCAGTTGATCCACAGATGCAGCCAACCAAAGTTACATGCAAATCTTACCATTTGCTGTAAAATATTAGCTTGCCCCCATTCATCCCATTTTCTTAGCCTCCCAACTGTTTCATTAATGTGACGAGTCGTGTTACTGGCTAGTAGTGAGGATCAAGACTTGAGAGTGGCCAGGGGAAAACTCAAAAACCAGACTGAAAAATAACTTGAGATGCCTATATCTCTGGATCTACTGACCACATGCAAGTGTGATTTTCACTGAAGGTAGCCTCTTACACATTCTCAATTTTAAGATCAATCTGAATTCCCCAGGTTAAAATTATTGTAAAGACTTATTTTTCCCCATAAAAATAATAAACATGTTATGCTTACCTGCTCTGTTGCAGTGGATTTGCCTAGAGCAGCCAAGATCCTCCTATTCTCGAGTCCCTCTTCTGTGATCCTGGCCCCTTCCTCCTGTTCAGTGCCCCCACAGCAAACAGCTTGCTATGGGAAAACCTGAGCCGAGTCACAGCTCCCTGTGTCCATTCAGACCCGGAACACGGCCCCACCCCTTCTCCCCTGATTGGTTAGCAGACTGATTGACAGCAGCGGGAGCCAATGGCGGCTGTGGCTCAGCCCATCAGGAAGGAGAATCTCGGCGGCTGAGACACTCGTGGACATCACTGCAGAGAGAGCGACCTCAGGTAAATGTTAGGGGGGCTGCTGCACACAGAAGGCTTTTTATCTTAATGCATTAAAATAAAATAAATACCTTCTGCCTTTACAACCCATTTAACTTTAAAACTTGCCCACCCCAAATCTAATGTACAAATAAAAGAATCACTGAAGGCTTTCTTATTTTCATTCCACTAGCTATACTATAGTGGGGGTCCCTAACTCACCGCACTGTGGTCACCATGCAGCCGGGCCGCGAGAGTGGCATTTGAGTGAGTGGGCCGGCGAGCAAGCAGAGAGATGACAATCCCTCACTCCCTATCCTGCATCACCACAGTTTCACCCTCACTGTGCAGCTGCGGGCAGCAGAGAGATTACATCATCTCTCACTGCCCGCCCTCACATGTGCTGAAAAGCTGGGGAGAGGAGCCTTTCTCTCTGTTGTCACTGTTGCCTGCCACCAAATTGCCTTTACATTTAAGAAGTGACAAGCTGCATCTGGTATTTTTTGGTGGCAGGCAACAGTGGGAAGCTTTAACTGGTGGCAGGATAGTGACAATCTGCATCTGGTGGCAGGCGACATGGCAAGTGACAAGGTGCATCTGAAGGCAGGTCACGTGACAAGCTGCATCTGGTGGCATGCAACATGGCAAATGACAAGCTGCATCTGGTGGCAGGGGACATGGCAAGTGACAAGTTGCATCTGGGGGCAGGCGACGTGAATGAATGCGCTTCAATCATCCCGACACCATATCAACCATGGTGCCGTAAAAATTGAAGCTCCAACACCAGCCATTGCCCTGACAAAATATAGCATTACCAACCCCCCACCCCCCCAACTGACTAGGGCTTGTGATAAAACACAGGATGTCCCCAGGTATAAAGTATAAAAAGAGCTCCTCTACATGAAACGTACAGTAAAGCTGGCTACAGAGAGATAAAAATGTTGCCGGTTGAGCAGGGTCTAGCTGAATTTCAATCAGTGTGTGGCCATACCTGTCCAACAGAAGTAAAATGTTAGATCAATTTCTGTCAAATGGACAAGCTGGAAAACTATTGTCGATCAGTGGCAGCAGCCTCTAATCAGTGTATTCTGACAGCACAAAGTGTCCCACTGTTACAACACAATGGCATGGCAGGAGGTATGCCTTCATCCACCTTGTTTGTGTGGGTGAAGGAATTTATTTTTCTAATTAGACAGCAGGCTAAATGGGAAAAATAATTAATAATCATCAATGACCAGCTTTATTCTTTAACAAAATTATGGAAGTATAGCAGAGCAGACAGTGGTGAATGACAGTCACCAGCTCTTTGCTCACGTAGCTCTGAGAACTTGAGCGATCAGCTGTGTTTTCTCGGTTCTCCACCTAGGTAAATATGATTCTGTAAAAATCAAAAAAATAAAAATACCATACTTCTCTTTTAACCTACACTGGTAGAAATAAGTGTACAGGATCACATCAATTACTTCTATAGGGTGTAAGCAGGGTCAGCGGTTTGCAGTTATTTTCAATGAACAAACAGGTTCAAAATGTTGGACTCCGGCCAAACAGGTTAATACACACATATAAAATACAAATATGGGGGCCATGGTACATGCCAAGATTTGTACCGTTATTAATATAAATACATTTTGGTTTCAAAATTATTTCGGGTTCACAGTGAAGTGTACATTGCATGCAATTTAAACCATGAATTTGTATGGCTCATGTCGCACAAAACTCATGCAGGACCCTTTTTCGTCCGCACCGGAATTAGATTGCATGGGTGTTCACACTCATGCGATCGGATTCTGAAAATTGCACTGCGTTTTACAAACCAATTTAGGGGTGTCGTTAATTTAATGTGTGCTCCACAACCGGTTTGCACGAACGGGTTGCGATTTTGATGCAGAGTCCTCAGTGAGTTTGCATTGCATCTAGCGTGAACCGAGTCTCAAGGTAGTATACATTCCACACTGTATATGGCAATGTGTGATTCGTTATACATTTATAAATTTGTATGCCTTTCTGCATTTTATAACTGGTCAATCACTTTTCTTATTGCCAGTATGTTTCTTTTCCCATGAATGATTTAGAAGGCAAAATCTATACAGCTGATATATAACATTTTAAACACGATTTACAGTAATATGGACTTTTCAGTTCTTGTTTTGCTGTCACTATTTCAAACCCATTTAAAAAACAGCTTCCTTTGGCCTGTAGAACCAATAGCTCCAGCATTTTCTCATTAATACACCAGAGAAGTGTAAAACATGAGATTTCAGTTAGATGTGAGAGCTGCACCCTCAGAGGACCTCTGCATGACATATTTACTTCAAGTGGTTGCACGATTGTCAAGCGATTATGGTCATTTTCTGATTGTTTAAATACCAGGTCCCTTAGCTGATGCTTCAGCTCCCTGAACATTCGAAAATGCTCTCACAAGCTTTTAGAGGAGACAGCTTTACCTGCCCCGCTGTTACTTGAGAAAGACTGACCACAGTTCACTGCCAACAGCCAGTTCAGATAAACAGAATGGAACAAGACATTTCTGGAGAAAAATGTTGAAAGCTTCCATTAGACTGTACCAGGGGTATAAACTAAAAGACAGCTTAAGTCTACGCTGAAGATGGCTACATGGATTCTCATTACCTTCTGAACTACTGCACGTCTCAACGTTTACCTTAAGATTCATTATTATATTTAATAAAAGCAAAAAATGCATGTCCAACGTACAAAAAAAACCAGAGGGAGATCTCTGACCAACTGCAGTCGATGAATGCAGCAGTTTTCCTAATCAATAGTACAGATTTATAAAATAGTGATGAATATACCTGGTGCATTTATTATAATAATGAGCAACTATGCATTTCCTTTATCAGGGTTAGTAATGCATGACCTCTTTTTTCCTCTTTTACACAGTAGAACATGTAAAAAAAAAAAAAAAAAAAGGA
Organism: Rana temporaria; assembly: GCF_905171775.1. Classification (NCBI taxonomy): domain Eukaryota; kingdom Metazoa; phylum Chordata; class Amphibia; order Anura; family Ranidae; genus Rana; species Rana temporaria. The sequence continues at coordinate 138,848,750 of NC_053495.1, forward strand.
AGCTCTTTTTCCTTTTACACAGTAGAACAAAAAAAATATTGAATTTCTAGGTCAAAAGGAAGATTTTGTAAATTATTTTATCCTCAATATAAAATGTTTTAAACATTCTAAAAGATTATGCAACCAACAATAACAGCAGCAAGAATCTCATCTGTAAAAAGCTCAACATTGCCTAATTTTCATACATCATCAGATCTGTTCAAAATTATGAAAAGAATTACAACAGGAGTAAAATATATGCCAACACAGTAAGGCATTGCCATTACAGAGATTTAAAAATTAGATGCCACAATATCCTCAGTTTATCTTTGTCAGAAACATCATCTGAATGATGTAAATTAGCCATCATGAGAGTAGAGCCGCATGAAATATCATTGCTCGGTTAAACATATGTAGTGCATGCATGGAAAATGTTCTGCAAGTAAATTACTCGTGTTCTGTATCTAATCTGTTAGTAATATGGCATCTTAATGTAAACATTTACTAAAAAGATAGGACACAAGAATGAGCTATACAGCTGTCAGATATAGTCCATATAATATAGATTTATTCACGTGCTGTGTTTTCAGGCATTGATAAAATAGTCATGCTGTAAAAAGTCTGCATGTGATATGCACAGTTCCAAGAAAGACACCTAACCCAGCTATAAAGGTTTCATCTTTAGTTTAGTATTAATATTCGTTTTAAGCACAGTACATTTTCAGTTCAGTAAAAGTCTACCGGTTTACAGACAGAAAGTCTGAAAATCACAGAAAGCGCTTCCTTAATATCTTATTTTGAAAATGTATATTTCTGCTAAAAAAAAAAAAAGGAAAAAAAAAGAAAAGGAAAAAGAAATCACAAGTGAAAATATCATTAAAAAAAAAAAGGTTTAATCTTCAAATTAAATTGGATTACAACTCTCTTCCCCAAAATGAGTAAGGAAGGGAGGTGTTGTAATCAAAATTCATATCAGCAATCAAATTATAAAAAAACATTAACCTCCCTGGCGGTAAACCCGAGCGTGACTCGGGGTGGATTTTTTATGCTATTATCGGTATCCCCGAGTCACGCTCGGGGTGGATGTGCAGAGTGTGCAGCGGCTTACCTTCTCGCTGGATCCACAGACAAGTTACTCCACAGACAAGTTACTCAAGTTACGCATCCAGCGATGCATCCCCGCTGTGTGAGCGAGCGGGTCCTCCTCGCTCGATTCACAGTCTCCCCGTGTGCCGCCGATCTCTGTTCCCTGCGACGTTACGACGCACGGGGGCGGAGAACGGCGCCAAATTCAAAACAGTAAACAAACACAATACATACAGTATACTGTAATCTTATAGATTACAGTACTGTATGTAAAAAATACACACCCCCTTGTCTCTAGTGGTCTGCCCAGTGTCCTACATGTACTTTTATATAATAAAAACTGTTCTTTCTGCCTGAAAACCGTAGATTGTCCAAAAAAGTGTCCCTTTGTGTCAAAAATGGTTTTAGAGCAGCTAGAAAACAGCGATAATAAATTATAATCACTTGCAGAATTGTGCGATAGCGATTTGTGGGGAAATACGTCATAAAAAAATAAAAGTAATGACAGCGACAATTCTGCAACTGAGCAAATTTCAGTGATTTTGAGTTGATTACATTATTGAATAATTTTTTTATTATAATTATATTATTATTTGTTATAATTATTTAGAATTATTTATTATATTATAATTTATAATTTTGTTTTAAAAAAAAAAATCATACCCGGGATGCCTACAAGACTCTTGTTTGGTCAGATTTAAGTGAGTTATTCCTAAGAATTGCAGGCCTACAGTATAAAACGCCAAATTTCCTTGCAAAATAATTGTACCGCTTTCGGTACGTAATTCCAGACAATCATACCGCCAGGGAGGTTAAAAAGGTATCTAGTACACAGCTCAAGTTGAATAAATACCAATTAGTCCAGAGTCTGCAAAGACTTAGAGATGTCTAATTAAGCTGTGGTAATTCGAGGTTGTGTAACTTTCATTAGGCATTGTTGGGTAGTGGCAAATCATATTATATTATGCACTTTTATTCCCATTTATTGTACTGTTGTATGTTGAATAATTTGCTAATATCTTTTGCTATAAATTAAAGGATAAGTTCACCTTTGGGAACATGTTCCACCCTTTTTTTTAGTGGTTGGAACTCCCCATACTAGCGGTCACTTTTTGAAAACAGCTCCGCCCACACGGCAGCATCATTAATTTACAGAGCTCTGTGTATGAATGAACTACAAGCCCCGACATACTTTGTAGCTGTCGGCTTGTAGTTTTCAATTAACTACCATGGCGCTGTTAAGCATTGTGGCATTTCACAGAGTCTTCCTGCCAGTGTAAAACTGCTTGGCTGTACAATGTACAAAGCAGACACACACTGACAATGTGCAGGAGACCTGCACTGCACCAGCGATCTGACCAATGGTGTAATGCTTTCCAAGCTCCTTAAGAAAAAAAAAAAAAAAAAAAAAACACGGGTAAATACACATTTTTTTACCTGCAAAAGAAATGTGCATTCAATATTTTTTTTAAAAACAGGAATTCGCCCTTTAAATATTTATTTTCATTAAACAAAATTTAATTTTAATTATTACGTTTGATCTCTAATGCTCTAAACCAGAACCTAAAAAATTCTTGCTCTTTGTAGAACATTACCATAAACTCTGTTTCATCCCTGTCTGGAGTGGGTGTCTTACACACGGTCGTTTTTTCGGCACGAAAAAAAGAAATCTTTCAGCATGTCCAAAAAAACAAAACGTTTTTCCAACTTCATCATTAAAAACGATGTTGCCCACACACCATCGTTTTTAAAAAATGATGAACAAAGCGCGGTGACGTACAACACGTACAACGGCACTCTGAAGGGGAAGTTCTATTCGCCTTTGGGCTGCTTTTAGCCGATTCCTTGTTAGTAAAAGACGATTAGCGTTTTTTTGTCTGTTACAGTGTGATGAATGTGCTTACTCCATTATGAACGGTAGTTTTACCTGAACGAGCGCTCCCGTCTCATAACTCGCTTCTGGGCCTGCGCGGGTTTAAAACGTCGTTTTAGCCCACACACGATCATTTTTTACAACCCGAAAAACATTTTAAAAAACGACATTAAAAAATGCAGCATGTTCGAATTTTTTTTTTGTCTTTTTTTCATGCCAAAAAACGACCGTGTGTACGCGGCATTAGACCTTTTTTAAACTGTCAGAATTTTTACAGTTGATACTGTGAGTGGCTCGTGTTTCTAATAATAATAAATGTTATATTTGTGAACACCGAGCCAAGAAATACACACACACCCCGGGGTTTACAAGACCGTGTTATCAATGAGCCTGCATCAGAATTCTTGAAGAAGATGCTGACACTGGACAATGCATGAACAAAGATTGCTCCAATCCACTGGAAAGAAAAGCATATGTAGGCATGTGGCTTATCCCTTAAAAGCAATAAAATCTAAATGAAAAAAAATAAAAAATTAAAGTGCCTGTTCCCCCTGTTTATGAGCAAATGCAGAAAAGCACATAGGTCACACAAATATATGTTGTTAACAGCGATTGCACCACACGTGAGGTATTGCCATGAACATCACAGTGTAACCTGTAAAGGCTTTAAAAGCATTGTCTATGGACAAGTTTAGATACTGTAGTTTGTAGTAATTTCATATGCACGCATGATTTTAAAATGTTGACATGTTTGGGATCTGTTTACTCCATGCAACATAGTTCTTTATATATTGCCAAAACATTGGGTATTATATTGTGTTTGTGTGCACTAACGTTTAACTAAGTGTATTTTTCCCTGAAAATTTTCATTTTAAAATAGCTGTACAAATATTGAGGGAAATAAAAAAAAAATTGCAACAACCACCATTTTATTCTCTATGACCTCTGCTTTCGATAAATATATAAATGTGTGGGTGTTTGAAGTAATTTTCAAACAAAAACAAAACAAAACGCAGGATTCTAAGGCTGGGTTGGATGCGGGTTCCCTGCATCCAATTTGCAATAGCAATAGATTGTGACTGGCTCTCTATGGAGTCGGTTCATATATTTTCGCAGTGGTTCCCAGGCGATTTGCACAGGAACGGTGTGCATCTTTTGGACCATTTCAGGTCCGAATTCAGCCCAAAATTATGGCTGAAATCAGACCCGAGACGGTGAACGAGGACGCACCAGACTCCTGCTGTAAACCCCCGCATGCTCATATGTGAACCCAGGCCAACATGTATGTGAATTTTTTTTAAAGTTGGCCCAGACAGCAAGTGGTTTAAGTGAGAGACTTCTCTGTATAGTTTTGTTCTTCTTAGGGAAGAACGATGATCAGGTACACAGTAAAAGAGTTCATTTATAAAAGCTAGGGCAGAGAGTTCTGGAGAAAGCAGAGCCATTACTACCAAACCCCACTACAAATCCTTGTTTAATTTTCTTAACCACTTCCATACCGAGCCTTTTCACCCCCGTTCCTGCCCAGGCCAATTTTTAGCTTTCAGCCCTGTCACAATTTAAATGACAATTGCGCGGTCGTGCGACATTGTACCCAAATACATTTTGATCATTTTTTTCCCCACAAGTAGAGCTTTCTTTTGGTGGTATTTGATCACCTCTGCAAATTTTATTTTTTGCGCTATAAACAAAAAAATGAGCGACAATTTTGAAAAAAAAAAAAATATATATTTTTTAAGTTTTGCTATAATAAATATCCCAATTTTTAATTTTTTTAGAAAAAAATGTTTTTCTTCAGTTTAGGCCGATATGTAGTCTATATATTTTTGGTAAAATAAATAAATAAATAAGCGTATATTGATTAGTTTTCACAAAAGTTACAGCGTCTACAAAATAGGGGATCGTTATATGCCATTTTTATAAAAAAAAAATTCCATTAGTAATGGTCGTGTTTAGCGATTTTTATTGTGACTGCGACATTATAGCAGACACATCGGACACTATTTTGGGAGCATTCACAATTATACAGCAATCAGTGCTATAAAAATGCATTGATTATTCTATAAATGTGACTGCCAGGTAAGGGGTTAACACTAGGGAGCGATCAAGGGGTTAATTGTGTGTCCTAAGGAGTGCTTCTAACTGTAGGGGGATGGGACTGATGAGGAGAAAACCGTTCGTTGTTCCTATATACAAGGAACATACGATCAGTTCTCCTCTCCCGACAGGACGTGGAGCTGTGCGTTACACACACACACAGCTCCACGTCCCTGCTCTGTGATGAGAAATTGTGGGTGCCGGGCGGCCATCGTGGCCGCCGGGCACGCGCACCGAGTACCCTGTGATGCGGCGAGCACGCGCGCTCGCTAGAACCCTGGGAATGCAAGGACATCATATGACGTCCACCCAGGAGGGAGGGTGACTTCCGCCATCATTTTACTATATGGCGGTAGGCAAGTGGTTAAAGAAGGTAAGATCACACCTGGAGAGTGTTAAACATTTTTGATAGCGTTTTCTTCAATCAGTTTGTAAACCAGTAAAAATGTGGCATTGGGTTCTATTTAGTCAATAAAAGATCCAAGTTCAATCTCCCTAAATTCTGTATTGCTTTACTTTGGATACAGATTGTGTCAAATGAGCTCAAGAGATTGTTTTTTAAATTCGGTATTCTGACTCTTGAAAGATTTAAGCGGTTTCAGCATTTAAACTATTTTTGGCAAAAATAAGGTAAAGAAAGACTAAAAAATTCATAAGATCCGTTTCACAAATTACCAGCTCAACCAGAAGCGCGTATAATAAAAATGACAAAAGATTTGTTCTTATAGCTGATAAAAAATTGATGCCAAAGCATTCAAGTAAAGTTACTTTCTGTGTTCTGATTTAATGAATCATTTGAGCAGTATCTGACAGAGTGACACAGATGTAGGGCTCGTTGAAGCCTACGCTAATACCTACTAGTACAGCCTTTCTTGGGACAGTGAATATAGAACAATGTGTCAGACTGAAGCAATATCAAAATATATTAAGTGTAGTGCTAGGGAGACTACAATGTTGGTCCACAACGTTCCTTGACCTGTGAATGTCTCGTAAGTACTTCCCTGCCCTAGAGGCTCAAATGACTCATCAAACCCACAACAAGAGGTAAAAGCAGCAGTTATTTTACAGAAAATTACTGTAATTCCAGATATGTACCTTGTTTTTGGAGTTATGGGAAGATTCTATTTTCAATTCAATTGAAATATTCTTGGAAAAACAAACATTTTAAATGTACGCTATAAACGCCAAATACAATTTCATCAACTGTCTACCTAATGTTTTTCAAAATGTAAGCATATCTTACCTTACATATAGACATAAAATAATAATGTTGATAAACATATGTTACCTAAAAAAATATATGTGATCATTACATAATTATGTACACTATACTTTTCCTTGGGAACACAGGGGCTTATTTATTAAAGCGTAATTAAACCCAAACATTTAATATATTTCAGCTTACCAGTACTTAGAGATGTAGGGGCAGATCCACAGAGATCTGCACATGCGCAGTGTATCAGAGATACACTACGCCGCTGTAACTTTCCCGGCTTTGGTTCGAATCCTGAAAGATTGCCCGCCGAAAGTTACGGCGGCGTAGTGCATCTCAAGCGGCGTAATGGCGCAAAATTCAAATCGGCGATTAGGGGGCGTGTTTCATTTAAATGAAGCGCGTCCCCGCGTCGAATGAACTGCGCATGCGCCGTCCCTACATTTCCCACCGTGCATTGCGCGAAATGACATCGCAAGGACGTCATTTTTTAAACTTAGACGTGATTTACGTCCATCCCGATTCACGGGCGACTTGCGCAAAAAAAATTTAAAATTCAAATTTCGACGGCCATACTTAACATGGCAAATCTAACTATACGCCGCAAAAAAACAGCTTTAACTATATGCCGGAAAAAGCCGACTAGAGACGACGTAAGAAAATGCGACGGCCGTTCGTGGATCGTCGTAAATCGCTAATTTGCATACCCGACGCGGAAAACGACGCAAACTCCACCCAGCGGACGCCGAAGTATTGCATCTAAGATCCGAAGGCGTACGAAGCAGTACACCTGTCGGATCCAACCCAGATGCCGTTGTATCTTGGTTTGAGGATTCAAACTAAAGATATGACGCGGGTAATTTAAAATTACGCGGCGTATCACTTGATTACTTTGAGGATCTGCCCCGCAATGTCTACATTAGTTTTCTTCTGTCAGACTTCTTTGCCCTTTTATTTGCACCTGGTAATTTTGCGAATGAAACACTCCAATTCTACACTCATTTTTCTATTGTCACTATGGAGTCAGCCATGGTGTGATATAGGCTGCCTATTAAAATTTATTGATGGAATTGATTGATGGGACCAGTAGCTTATATAATAAATATGAGGTTCATTGCGCTTTTTTTTTCAAGTTCACAGAAAGTGAATATTTTCTGTCAAGATCAACAGGTATTTGCTGGAAATATTCTTAGCCTGAAAATTGAAAATGAATGCAGTCACCACATCTAGGAACTGGCAAGTACTACTGGTATACTACATATTTGTTTTGGGATTTAGATGCACCTTAAGCCAGTACAAAAAAAATGCATGGCGTCATAAAGGTGTAAAATTCTGGCAACCAATAAGATTTCAGGCCGCCAAAGTCAGAATAATAAAAGGTTATATGCTTAGCTACTATGAGTTACTTTACTCTTTACATTACCTATACCCGTGTCCAAACCCTTGTAAGCATGTTAACATTTTTAGAGTGCCTATTCTCGCTCTCCCCTTCCCTAGTCAGTGCAATATGCAGGAATTTGAGGAGGCATCGAATGTATGCAAAATTGTAATCAATTAGGGTTGAACAGTTTCTTACATAAATGTTCAGACCTGACTGTTTCTTTCTAATAATAAACATTGCATTTTCAGCTGGGTTGGGGCAGTGTATGCTCTAAAAAGTAGTAAAGAAAAGTTTTTCGACTCAATACAATGCTACCAATCACCAAACAATTGTGCAGTACAATCCATATCCAATACCCTTATAACTTCTTCTATCCAAAAGTAACCACTTGAAGGCCGTGCTTATTCTGACACTTTGTTTACAAGTAAAAGATCTGCATTTTTTTCTAGAAAATTATTTAGAACCCTCAAACATCATACATTTTTTTTTTTTTTTTAGCAGAGGACCTAGAAAATAAAATGGTGGTCGTTGCAATTTTTTATGTCACACAGTATTTGCGCAGGATTTTTTCTCAAATGCAGGTTATTTTTTTAGTACTCTTATTAATTTTAATGCAAAAAAAAAACAAAAAACACACACACACACACACACAATATTCAGCCCAATATTTAAGTACGATATAAAAGATGATGTTACACCGAGTAAAATAAATACCTTACAGATCATGCTTTAAAATTGCGTACGCTCTTGGGGGGCATGCCCTAAAATAAGAGGGTTTTGGAACAAGATTTTCTCCATGGTAAGTAAGGTTATAGGACTTCAAGTTCCCAAATGCCCCCCACACGGCCGAAAAATTTCCCAGTCGAAAAAGCCTCCAAGAGTGAGAGGCACCTGATCCATTTAATTTTCCTAGGAGCTAAACTGACCATAGCAAGAGCTTTAAAGCAACCTTCAGTCTCCTGCACAATGGAAAAAAGAAAATCTTGTGGATCATGGCCCAGGAGAAAATGGTCAGCATTCTCCAGGACACGGTGCAGATGTTCGAGGCCACCTGGGAAACCTGGGCCAACTTCATACACATCTCCTTGACTCCATCATAATGATTATGCCAAGTATTGTTAGGCATTGCTGAGGGACATCTACAATACTGCAACCCTCTTCTCTTCCTTCTTTAACCATTTCATTTTTGCTCTCTCCTTCTCTGCCTCTTTTCCTCTGCTTTTTGGCTGCCTCAGGTTTAAGTATGGGAGGTCTCCGAAGCACATGGGAAACATTCTTCAGTAGACCCCACAATGTAGGGATGATTTAGTTTCCCTTACCAGAGGGAGGCTCCACTCGGGAGCAGTTGTACACCCATAACTCATTTTATGGTTCACCCCTTTCAGGTGTCGTCCATCCAGTGTTAGTATACCTAGTACCTCATTAGTTATTGTTCTTATATTCTATTGTTATCACTAGGTTATGTTGGGTCATAGGTCACTGTGCTGCACGTTTTAAGGGAGAGGTTCAGGGGATCCCTGCCCCCGTGACAGGAACCACACCTGTTGTCTGATCAATCTGTCCCTTTCTTTCTGGAATCAGCACCTAGGAGTGCTTTTAGATAAAAAAGCAACTCCGGCTGAAAAAAATACCGGTGTTATGGCATAAAGCTGCAGCCATAACCCTAGTATAACAACTTTAAGTTAATCACATATGGGATTCAGCGGCAAGTGGTTAAAAATGTAACAAATCTCATAAGAAAGTGCAAAAACTTATAAGTGAATATTATTCCATTTGGTACATCAAACCATCCAGTGTCTAGTCAATTATCCCAACAAACATTATATATAATTAAACTTTATATGAGTAAAAATAAAGAATCAGATTTGTGAAAAAGGAGTTCATTAAAACTAAGTTGTCAGGTCACCTGCGGTCAGGTGACAGATGCACACCATTGGGCACAGGAGTGCACCGCTAAGGTAGTGGACCCTACGGCTGACTGCTGTGGACAGAACACTGGGTGACTAAGGAAGGCAGATCCACTGGAGCACTAACAGGGATCCCACAGGGAGCTAGAGCCTAAGATTCTCCAGGAGGCAGAGTCGAAGATTCAGCAAGTGTTCACCAGAGCCTCTAGTGGTGAGGATGGACTGGGCTGCAACTGGATCCAGGCCGCGGCCCCCAGAGTCCCCCAGCTCACGCTCACTGTAGGCTATAGAGGATAGAGGGGAATCAGCAGCTCAGGATACAAGAGATAGTGAGGGGATAAGCCAAAAGGTCAGGGCGACTAGCAGACAAGGATAAACAAAAGACACACCAAAGGTCAGGGTCACAAGCAGACAGGGATAGTTGAGAACAAGCCAAGATCGATAAAACAAACTGTAACACCTCTGGTGAACGGGAGTGAACCACAACTGCGATTTAAGGAAAGGATTCAATGCACTTCTCTATGTTATGTGAGAATTCAGTATTGGGCCCCAGGCATCACTCCAATCAGAGAATAGGAGTTTGGGGGTTCTCTACATCATCTCTCTCTCTCTCATAAAGGAATGCGTTGAGCTACTAGGGGTGGACGTATTACAACATGCGTCCAAGCACTTGCATTAAAAGATTACAAAGCACGTGATGATTCCAATGCACTTCTCTTATACAAGTGATTATCAGTACGGGACCCCAGGCGTCACTCCAATCAGAGAAAAGGAGTTTGGGGGTTGTCTACATCATATCACTTAACATAAGGAATGCATTGGGCTACTAAGGGAGGAGGTATTACAACATACCATCCAACCTTAGCCAAGAAAAGGTATAACGACCATGTTCGGTATTTTAGGGCGGAAGCCCGTATACAAATAACGAATATCAGGCATGTAGCATATAAAAATACTGTATGCAAGTAGCATTAAGCTGAGAGCGACAATTATAGCTTAAATGGTTTAAGGGTATATGTCGCTTAAAAGACTTTGCACAGCGTCCAGCTGAAGACACAGCAAATAATCACAAGTAGCAGGATAGCATTAAATAATCCAATTTCAAATACAGTACTTGTAAGGCTATATGTGAAGCGGGTAATTCTAGAGCAGTAATAGTACTTATCCGTTTTGCAGGGATGTGTATTTTCCAGAGTATTGCAGCAGCAATGGGATTCTTCTATGGAGGGTCTCCTGGTGGGGGATATCTTGCAGTGTCCACAGCAGCTCATATAAGGTTGGCAGTGCAGATCCAGGCGTGGATGGTACCCAGTTAAGGGATAGATGGTACCTGTAGTTTAAAATAGCCAAGCCGGCTACAGCCGAAAATAATAGAACAGTGTGCTGTCTGCACACCGCTCTCTTTATAGGTGAGAGGCAGGTGCCTTACAATCAGCAGTGATCCGCGGTGCACTTCCATGTTCCATGGTGGAACGCATGCAGCGCCGGGCGGTGGAACGCATTACAGGTAACAGACGAAGAGAGCCTGTTACACAAACAGACAGACGTAGCACACGGTAAGCCGGAACTCAAACACACAATAGCTTAACAAACACTGTTGATCAGCACGGTTGGCTTGCAGTGCACAGGTTAATATAGAGTTCCCTGATAGGGCCTGGGGTGGAGCCATGCTTAGAGGAGAGATTACTTAAGCAGCCAGGTGAGACTGGCTGGCCTCTAAGGTGAACACATGGAGGAGGTAAGCAGACAAACATTATTGCATATCTATGACATCAGTTCTACAACAAAAGTGACACCCACCACATTGTATTCGCTTTAATTGCCTCCTTAGATAATATAGCGTATTGTGACCACACAGGTTCCCTTCACCAACTGTTGGACACACACCCACCAATTTCAATTGCCCAACTCACTCAAGATAGGCAAAACTCATATAGAGAAACTTTGGTTATTGCTGCATCAACTACTGGCGAAGGAGTCCAGGTGCACCTGAAAGATGTCTTTTGAGACTAAATATACTTTAAGGGGGCGGGCCGAATGTAGCGGTGACATCATCACGCATGCTGTGAGAGATGTGTTTTCATGTTTGTACATCCTGGCTGTACACTAAAGTTTTGTGAGTACCGATCCTTTTTTAAATAGATGCTTCAACCTAAAAATAGTGCACTGTGGAGCCTCTTTCTGTGTTTTTTCCTGTAACATGTCCGAGTTGGTAACTACAGAATTGCCATTTGCGATGACAGTGTTTGGATCCTAGCTGCTCTTTGGATCCCATGTCAGACCCCTTGATGTGTGGGGTCCACAAGTCTTGCTAAGCAGCTTGATGTGATGGTGGAGGGGCACCTGGAGGATTACTCTCTAAACACAAGTCACACGTTTTGAAGCATGGGGTATCGACACTTATGGACTTTATGCCACCGATATAAAGCACTATATACGTTTTTTTTTTTACCCTGTAGGCGTGATTTTATATTTCTTTATTGTCAATTTCTACTTTGTATTCACGCATTATTAGAGTTTAAAGAGATGCAACACATTTATTTGATTCATATTATTCACCTATATGAGTTTACACTTTATTATGAGATTTGTAACATGTTTATTTTTGTGCCATCCACAACCTGGCCCCCAGCTACATCACTAACCTAGTCTTAAAATACAAAACTAATCATTCTCTTCGCTCCTCCCAAGACCTCATACTCTCTAGCTCTCTTGTCACCTCAACCCATGCTCACCTCTAGGACTTCACCCGAGCCTCTCCCATTCTTTGGAATGCTCTACTCCAATCTGACCGACTATCTCCTACTTTGTCCACTTTCACACGATCCCTGAAAACTCATCTGTTCAGGAAAGCCTATCTGGCCCCCACCTAACAACTGTACATTTATTTTCACCATCAGCACATCACCCAGAGTTATTACCTCTTGACCCTCCCTCTTAGATTGTAAGCTCCAACGAGCAGGGCCCTCCGATTCCTACTGTATTAAAAGATAATTGTATGTGTACGGTCTACCCTCAAAGCGCTGCGTAAAAATGTCGGTGCTATATAAATCCTGTATAATAATAATAGTAATAATAATAATAATAAAAGAAGAAGGTATAAGGGTAATGGATTTGGATTGGTAAAAAGTAGTGCTGCATTTAGTGGAAAAAAACGTATTTACCACTTTTAGAGAGTACGTTTTGTAGGGGATATTAATACACTTTTGACTTTAGTTTTTGCAAGGACTTTTTGTCTGTGACAGAGCTATACTGGGTTGGGAAGTGTCAAACTACCAAACATTTAATATAAATTTCTCAAAATAATAAAAACTGGCAGAGTTTTTTTTTAGCCTTTTTAATATGAGTAAAAAAAATTTAAATACTCACGCGGACAGAAGAACAATGGCGATTATAGACCATTCTGGAATAGCGTGAGTGATATTTTTGTTTGAGAATCTGAAAGACAAAAAAAAATAAGAAATAAGAAGAAAGTCCACAAACAGATCATTTAAAAGTGGACAATGCATGGATCATTTTTAAGAAAAATACAATTTCCAGCAAATACAAACATCTTCCCAGTCTCCACAATGTCAATATGCAACCACACAAATGTTTTTCTATTATGTACTGTATATGTGAACAGCTCGAAAGGATACAAGTTGGACAAGTTGATTGTAGGTGGACTGACAGATAAAATCATGTGAAAACTTGGGAGGAATAAAATTAGAGGAGTACATCGAAGGTCAAGGAGCAGAAGAAGGGAAGAAGTACACGAAAGAGCAAGGAACTAAGAGGACTGGAGCAATAAGCCCAAAGGAAAAACATGGGTGTCTATACAGTTTTTCATCTAAGAATCACATAACTTTCACCCAGCAAGTAAATATTTTTCCAATTGAATCCAGTAGGAAAATTGAGCGAGTGAAAGTTGTGTTACTTCTGTGAATTTTTTTTAAAAAACAAAAAGGGGCAAGGAGACTTAAGCCGATTCTTCTACATCTAGTGTCCCTATCACAGTAAAAAAACACACTTACGCCAGTGTTTGGTGACAACTGATTAACCTATCTGAAAGTTTTTTGGAATGTTAGTAGCACCAAAAGAGTAGATTTATAAAGCAGTAAATGTTTGACGGATCTTCCTGGGACCTGGGTGATTGGTGAAAGTTCAACCATTTAGGAATATTACTTTTTCATTGAAAAACTACACTGTTTTTTTTATTTTTTTTCAGCTTTAAGTCATATTTGCAAAAAATCTCTCTTTAGAAAGAACATTTAATACTGGGTACTTCCATGGTTAATTGTGCAGGGTACAATTGTATGTTTAATCACTTAAGGACCGCCGCACGACTATATACGTCCTTAGTTTGAAGAGGGATATCTCGGTAATGGCAGTGCGCTTGAAAAACAGCTGCGCAAATACGGTGTGACAAAAAGTATTGCAATAACTGCCATTTTATTCCCTAGGGTGTTAGAAAAAATAATTTATAATGTTTGGGGGTTCCAAGTAATTTTCTAGCAAAAAAACTTCAGACACTGAGTCTGAAAAACAGGCTTGGTCCTTAAGTGGTTAAAAAGATCACGGAACACTAGTTCTGGTGACTGTTTCTGCAGCCTAAATATTTAGATGGCACCATCTCTACTACAAGAGGAGACGGGGAGATAGACACTACGCTTTGGGTTTACATCAGAGCAATAAAAGATTACATTTGTTTTTTTGTATATATTTTCTTATTTATATATTTTTTAAACTTTAAAAACTTTTTTTTACTATTGAACAGTAAAGAAATCTATCTCGAAGGAAGTTCAATCAGGACGCAACACGTCAGATATGATTGTCTGCTGATGTCATCACACTGGGCAAAGCTATAGTGTGCGCGTTGTTTCATTGAGGAGTTGGAACTCTGCAGGTTAACATGAGAAGCTATGCGAGGGTTTTTAAACTATTCTGTTTTTAACAAATTTGCACTGTGTAGTTTTATTGCCTTGCATGTGGTATTCAGCATTTAAAAAGGAAGGTTCTGGCAGGCGGCCCCTAAGGAGAAGAGATCTATACCGAGTGCCATTTATGCTATAGTTATCTTACAGGAGGCGTTGTAGCCAGTGAAATGATGCTAAAAGGCTGCCTGTGAGGAGAGGAGAGGTGTGATTTTTTCCAATTGCTGACAATGCTGTTTTGACCTTATAAATTAAGGGGTCCACCTAACAAGGTGAAAAACACATCCACACACATATGGTGTTTTATTTAGGAATGAAGTGCACCCATGAAAGATTTTGTTGAATTATTGGAATAAGAAAGACTGCTTGGCATCACATGCATAAGAGACACTCTGTTTAGGGTGATGTCATTGTGGGAAGTCTCACACAGTTTATAGCGTGGATAAGCACTTTTAGGTAGATTCACGTAGCTTGGCCTAACTTTAAGGGCGGCCTAGCCTAGCCTTTTTAGGCTACACCACCGTAAATTAGTTAGGCTAGTAGTGATTCACAATCTACTTACCTGCTAATCTACGGCGGTGTAGCCTAAAACGAGCGGGCGTAAGGGCGCCTAATTCAAATGACTTGGAGGGGGGCGTGTTGTATGGAAATGAGGCTTGACCTCACGTTTGACGTTTTTGGACACTGCGCATGCGCCGGGCGACTACATTTCCCAGTGCACATTGCGGCTAAGTAGGCCGTACGGGCATATTGATTTCGACGCGGACGTAAACGACGTAACTCCCGATTCGCGGACGACTTACGCAAACGACGTAAAAAATTCGAACCTCATGGCGGGAACGGCGGCCATGCTTTAACATTGTTATTCCACCTCATAGGTGGAATAACTTTAGGCCGCCTAAGGCCTTAGGGAAACAACGTTAATCGACTGCGGCGGGCTCGCGTTCATTCGGGAATCGTCGTAAAAGCTCATTTACATAATCTACGCCGGCCGCAATGGAAGCGCCACCTAACGGTCAGCCAAAACATTGCAATCTAAGATAGGACGACGCAAGCCGTCCTATCTTAGATATGTTTAAGTGTATCTCTGTTAGAGAATACACTTAAACAAACGCCGGCGTAGATTCAGAGTTAGGTCAGCTTATCTACTGATAAGCCGGCCTAACTCTCTGTGAATCTACCCATTTGATCGTGAATTTGGTGTATCACTATTTCTTCACTTGTTATTTTGCATACTAGAGTGCAATTTTCTTTTTATATATATTATTAGTGCTCATATATATTTTACTATTTTTATTTATTTATAAGGATTGCCTGTAATAGACTTTCTGCATAGTATAAAGAATATTTTTGGAAAACGTCAGCGCATTCTCTATTGAATACATAATACTGAAACAAAATAGATAGGTCTGTATTTACATCTGTAAAGTACTATGGGTCATTAAAGCAAAGTGTTTGTCAGCTTTATCAGTTGTACACCGATATATATATATTTATATAAAAACGGGTAAAAGGGCAATGCAAGCATTCATAATCTTGCCCATTTGAACAACAATGCCACCCCATACAGTGCAAGATCCACAATAGGCATTCATCTGGTATACAGACATGCAAACAATTTTAAAAATAATATGAAATGTGAACAATTACAGTGGGTACGGAAAGTATTCAGACCCCCTTAAATTTTTCACTCTATGTTATATTGCAGCCATTTGCTAAAATCTTTTAAGTTCATTTTTCCCCCTCATTAATGTACACACAGCACTCCATATTGACAGAAAAACACAGAATTTTTAACGATTTATTAAAAAAAGAAAAAAAACTGAAATATCACATGGTCCGACTCCTAAGTATTCAGACCCTTTGCGGTGACACTCATATATAACTCAGGTGCTGTCCATTTCTTCTGATCATCCTTGAGATGGTTCTACACCATGGATCTCCAAACTACTGCCCTCCAGCTGTTGTCAAACTACACGCCCCATGAGGCATTGTAAAACTCTGACATTCACAGACATGACTAAGCATGATGGGAATTGTAGTTCCTAAACACCTGGAGGGCCATAGTTTGGAGACCCCTGTTCTACACCATCATTTGAGTCCAGCTGTGTTTGATTATACTGATTGGACATGATTAGGAAAGCCATGCACCTGTCTATATAAGACCTTACAGCTCACAGTGCATGTCAGAGCAAATGAGAATCATGGAGGTCAAAAGGAACTGCCTGAGGAGCTCAGAGACGGAATTGTTCCAAGGCACAGAACTGGCCAAGGTTACAAAAAAATTCTGCTGCACTTAAGGTTCCTAAGAGCACAGTGGCCTCCATAATTCTTAAATGGAAGATGTTTGGGATGACCAGAACCCTTCCTAGAGCTGGCCGTCTGGCCAAACTGAGCTATCGGGGGAGAAGAGCCTTGGTGAGAGAGGTAAAGAAGAACCTAAAGATCACTGTGGCTGAACTCCAGAGATGCAGTCGGGAGATGGGAGAAAGTTGTAGAAAGTCAACCATCACTGCAGTCCTCCACCAGTCGGGGCTTTATGGCAGAGTGGCCCGAGAGAAGCCTCTTCTCAGTGCACAACACCTGAAGGACTCCAAAATGGTGAGAAATAAGATTCTCTGGTCTGATGAGACCAAGATAGAACTTTTTGGCCTTAATTCTAAGCAGTATGTGTGGAGAAAACCAGGCACTGCTCATCACCTGTCCAATACAGTCCCAACAGTGAAGCATGGTGGTGGCAGCATCATGCTGTGGGTGTGTTTTTCAGCTGCAGGGACAGGACGACTGGTTGCTATCGAGGGAAAGATGAATGCGGCCAAGTACAGGGATATCCTGGATGAAAACCTTTTCCAGAGTGCTCAGGACCTCAGACTGGGCTAAAGGTTTACAAGACAATGGCCCAGATTCACAAAGCACTTGCGCTGACATATCTCCAGATACGCCGCGTAAGTGCAAATATGCGCCGTTGTATCTATGCGCCGTACCCACAAACCAAGATACGCCTAAAAACAGGCTTAATCCCGCCAACGTAACTTGCCTACGCTGGCGTAGGGTGGGCGCACATTTACGCTGGCCGCATGGTGCTGCTGCCATTGATTAGCCATTCAAATATGCAAATGAGGAAAATACGGCGATTCACAAACCTGCGCCCGCCCGACGCAGGCTACGAGAGGTGCGCGCAAGTTGTACGTCCGGTGTAAAGTTAAGCCCATAAAGGAGGTGTAACAGAGGTGTAGCAGAATTCCATGCTTGCCCCTCTGCGCTGCGTCGGCGTAGCGTACATTGAGATGCGATACATCGGCGTAATGTGCGCCCGTTCTCTGTGAATCCGGGCCAATGACCCTAAGCACACAGCTAAAATAACGAAGGAATGGCTTCACAACAACTCCATGACTGTTCTTGAATGGCCCAGCCAGAGCCCTGACTTAAACCCGATTGAGCATCTCTGGAGAGACCTAAAAATGGCTGTCCACCAACTTTTACCATCCAACCTGACAGAACTGGAAAGGATCTGCAAGGAGGAATGGCAGCGGATCCCCAAATCCAGGTGTGAAAAACTTGTTGCATCTTTCCCAAAAAGACTAATGGCTGTATTAGATTAAAAGGATGCTTCTTCTAACTACTAAGCAAAGGATCTGAATACTTAGGACCATGGGATATTTCAGTTTTTTTTTTATAAATCAGCAACATTGTCAACAATTCTGTGTTTTTCTGTCAATATGGGGTGCTGTGTGTACATTAATCAGAAAAAAATGAACTTAAATGATTTTAGCAAATGGCTGCAATATAACAAAGAGTGAAACATTTAAGGGGGTCTGAATACTTTCCGTACCCACTGTATAGATCTTTTAGCTTGTAAAGGTGGGCTTGCCCTGTCTCGTTAACAGGTGCACTGCAAGACCAACCCTTTTAACCTGTTTCGACTTGCAACAAGTACAAACATGAAAAAACATAGTCCATCCAATTACCGCCTTTCATCCAAAAATTCCCTCTCCACATGAAACAAGTTATGTAATGATATTGGGTTGCTGAGCTTCTCAAAATCCTCTGTAGGTATAAAGTGTAACCAAATCACTCAATTACCATAGAAATTGTCACATTGATCTCAGAGCCGATATGTCTGTTTCATTTTCCTTTATTTAATTGACCTTAGTGAACCACTCTCTGTGGGAGTCCTTTTGGTTTTGCATAAACATAGGATAAGGCCTTTAGCTGAATTCAAAAGGTGAGGCACTAGAGACTTTTTGCATCGCTTACTAGGCATCAGTGACTCATAGGACAATGTTGCCAAAGGGGTATGAGGAACTTAAAAATGCAAATATTTGTTCAGAACACTGGACACCATTGTCCAGAAAGGTGTTATTACCAATCACACCAAAAGTGAATGAACATCCTCTGCTTCCAACAAACCTAACAGCCAAGACCCCCATCCCAGAATACTTAAAGTGTAACTCCACTTCCGTGGAAAATAAATAAATAAATAAACAAAATATAGCATTTACAATTGCAACAGAAGTCATATTGTATTTGAATGTTATTAAAAATTACTGTTCCTTTTCAATCTGCAGCTTTGTAATTTTCTGTTAAATGCAATGCAATATGGCTACCTGGAGGTGTTCTATACACAGCACCTGGTTGATAATTATGAAACCACTCCCATTAAACTCACTTAGCACATGGGCACAGATAAACACATTTGGGATTTGGGAGGGAGGAGAATGTTTTTCTCTCAACAACAGCAGAATTACTCTTTAAAGCGGTAGTTCCCCCTCAAAAAAAATGTTACCCTTAGATTGATGCTCATTTTGTCTAGGGGAATCGGGTGTTTTAAAATCGAAGCTGTACTTACCGTTGTAGAGAGCGATCTTCTCCGCCGCTTTCGGGTATGGTCTTCGGGACTGGGCGTTCCTATTTTGATTGACAGTCTTCCGACGGTCGCATCCATCGCGTCACGAGTAGCCGAAAGAAGCCGAAAGTCGGCGCGAGTCTATAAGGCGCCTGCGCACCGACGTTCGGCTACTTTCGGAAAATCGTGACGCCATGTATGCGACCGTCGGAAGCCTGTCAATCAAAAAAGAACGCCCAAACCCGAAGACCATACCCGGAAGCGGCGGAGAAGATCGCTCTCTACAACGGTAAGTACAGCTTTGATTTTAAAACAACTAGCCGATTCCCCTAGACAAAATGATACATTTCTTCTTTTTTTTTTTATATTGAACTTATTCTTCATCGCGATCAAGATGACCATCATGCCAAAGCTGTTACATCCATTTTGTACCCTCTTGATTTCCATCCTGTCCCACGTGTTGAAATCCTTTCAAAATTATATATAGCGCTTTATCTGGTCCAAAAAAAAAACATACATCTCCAAATACACCATGTTCATGCACAAGAGACAAAAGGTAGACTGGAAGTCCCTAATTTTCTCAAATATTTTGCAGCCACACAAATTACTAACTTGGTCTCCCTATATGCCTCAAGACAAACTCCCATTTGGGTTGATCTGTAGACATTTGTCTGTTCCCTGGTCTCCCCTCGCTCACTACCATGGTTCCCATCAAAAGCCATCAATCAGCCCTTTAATGAGCCACACACTCCATAATTTGGGATACCACAAAAAAAAATTTAGCCAGCATATTTCGGCTCTTGCCTCTTCTACCCCTCCTAGGCGCTTTCCACTGGTGGCACTTTCATAAATGTCATTATGTCTGCTCTTTCATGAACGGCTGCTCGGTCTATACCTAGGTGGAAATTGGGGGAAAAATACCAGACTCCATCTTCTGAGCTTTTTCGATTTCTACAAAATAAGGCATGGACTTACAACTATATTTGCTAATAGGGAGCTCACAGCCCAGCTTTCCCTTTTTAAGCATATTTGTTATCATGCACCTGTCTTTCCTAAACTCATATCTATCGTTGACTCACAACTGAAAGATTCTACCAATCCCTCTAGTTACACTTATATCTACAGATGGGAAAGTGATCTCCAGTGCACAAGCAATAGGGAAGACTGGTTACAAAAATTTGGTCAACTATGGATACCTGTTCCATCAATGTATTCAAAGTGGAATCAACATATAAAATGATTAGCACGCCTTCATCCATCTTTCTCCAGCATGATGTGCTACCGTGGTTGTTCTGTCTTGAGGGAATTTCTAAACATATGGGGCTAGATTCAGCATTGATTTACGCCGGCGTATCTATAGATACGCCGCGTAAATTCAAAGCTGCGCCGGCGTATCTTCTTTCTGTATTCAGAAAGCAAGATACGCCGGAATTAGGCTAGGATCCGACCGGCTTAAGTCTCTTACACCGTCATATCTTAGGGTGCATACTTACACTGGCCGCTAGGTGGCGCTACCGTTTTCGGCGTAGAATATGCAAATTACCTAGATACGCCGATTCACAAACGTACGTGCGCCCGGCGGAATTTTTTTACATCGTTTGCGTAAGGCTTTCCCGGCGCAACGTAGCTCCTGCTTCTATGAAGCGCACGTAATGTTAAGTATGGACGTCGATCCCGCGTTGAATTTTGAATTTTTTACGTCGTTCGCAAATAGGGCTGGACGTAATTTACATTCACGTCGAAACCAATACGTCCTTGCGGCGTACTTTGGAGCAATGCACACTGGGATATGTACACGGACGGCGCATGCGCCGTTCGTAAAAAAATGTCAATCACGTCGGGTCACCACCCATTTACATAAAACACCCCCCCTCATACTCATTTGAATGAGGCGCGCTTACGCCGGCCCCATTTACGCTACGCCGCCGTAACTTAGGAGGCAAGTGCTTTGTGAATACAGCACTTGCCTCTCTGATTTACGGCGGCGTAGCGTAAATACGATACGCTACGCCGCCGCAACAATGCGCAGCCCTACCTGAATCTAGCCCATGGTGGACATGGCCTATGCTCACCCGGTTTTGGACCTGGGTCCTAAAAACTTTTGCAGTGCACTGGAACCCTTTATTCCTGGCTTGAATATTCCCATATGTCCTCCCCCCTCCTCTATTTTTCTTTTTTCTATACTCTACTTGCTCTTTATCTTTTTTTATTATAACTCCCCTATACCTCCCTGCTGTGGAGGCTTCTTCTTTGCTTTACATTTGCTGCTACAGCTGGATTGAGTAGAACTTCTGGTCCACAACTAGCTTGGTTTTTTGACAAGATGTATATAGAGTATCCCTTAGTTGTCAGTTTGTTCACTGAAATTCCTATAAATGTGTAATGTGTTCACATATAGCCTTTCCTTGTCTATAGCAATAATTTTCACAACCAGTGATATTTTGTTCATTGCTGCATGACCTTTCATGTTATATATTGCACTTTAAAATTACTTCAATAAAAATGTATGGGAAGTGAAACTCTTATTCACAAAGCATTTTTGCCTCTTTATTTTAATAGATTTTTCGAGTACAAGGTGTCTTTTAAAATAATATTATGTTTTTTTTAGTTCATGGTGCCAACTGTCTGACTATAATAATTAAATGTGTGATTTTAGCTTTCTAAAATAAAGAAACATTTAAACTGAATTACAGATTCTGATTGATTCTGACAAATATGTTAAACTGTTCTAGGAAAGCTTGTGTTGGCAAGTAATCCTCTGTATTGTGATATGAGAGCTACAATCAGGCTGCGCTCATGTGACAATGATGTACACCCACTGGAGTGTGGGTAAGGGGAAGCGACAGCTCCAACGCATCTGGGGAAAGCCATCAAACATAGCTAAGAACAGGGAGCTCTGCTCAGAACAAGAAGGTATTGATTGAAGCAAGGGGAGGCAATATTCTTGTACTTAAATAGAGAAAGGTGCAGAAATTTGTGTCTAATAACTCCTAGTCAAGGTTTATATTGATTGCCAAACTCCCAACACTGGTCACTGCCATTAATATGCTATTTAAAACGGATCTTGACACAAGTGACTTATTGAACTGTTGTAACAGAGACAGGCGTGCTTATAGCAGCTTATACCAAGCTTTTTTGGCGGGAGTTCCAACTGCCTAAAATCAACAGAATGGCATGAGATGGAAATGTTTTAAATTTTAAATGGCGATAACGTTTTTCACTTAACCTTCTATTTCAGCTCCCAATAATGTTTTTTTTTAGTTTGTCATACGTTTCTCTGTACTATTACAATAAACATTTGTTCTTATATCCTTTGTTATTTATGGTTATACCAATGATACATATGTACTATACTTACCAATGGATACATTTATGGTTTACATAAAAGATATATATGCACCTTATTAGTGGATATACGCCCCATATAAAGTCCCATGTTGGTTCCCCCCTAAAATATTTGTATTGCATATAGGGATGGAGGCACACTATTATATTGCCTCATAAAAAGTCCCAACATTTCTTTCCCCCCTCATTGCTCATAAAGTATTTGTACTTGGGGAAATTGCTCCGATGCTTCACCCAATACCCGACTGTCCCTGTATCCTCCTCCAGTTCCCCCCATTCGCTCTGCTCTCCCCCTCTGCGCTCCGTGTCCCCCCTCTGATATTCTGCTCTCCCCTTCCGTGCTGCCCTCCTCTGTTCTGCTCTCCCCCTCCGCACTCGGTGTCACCCTCCATATCCTCCTCCGCCCCCTCTGTCAGGATGGAGAGCGGAGGTAGGAGCCACTAAACCCGGCTCCTATCTTTCCTGAATGAACAGGGTCGGTAATCACTGACTGTTCATTCATATAACTGAAACATCGTAACCTGCGTTTATGATGCTTCAGTTTATGAATGGAGAGGAGCCTCTGTCTCCTGTCCATTCATTTTCAGTGCAGCCGAGAAAGGAACGGGGGAATCGGTGTCCTTAGTCCCTTTCTCTGTCTCAAAGGGGAGATGTCAGAGGTCTGTTAAGACCCCTGATATCTCACCAAAGCCCACCAACAGGGCTAAAAAATGCAATAAATAATTGTAAAAAATAATAAAAATTTAAATAAAAAACACGCAGACACCATGACCCCAAGACAGCATTGTAAACATAACATGATTAAAAAAAAAAAAACACTGGACACGTGTGCCACTGTCACATGACAAAAAAAAAAGTATCGGTATACGATATAGGCGAGTACTTGAAAAAAAAAAAAAAGTATCGGTACTTGTACTCGGTCTTAAAAAAAGTGGTATCGGGACAACCCCAATTTAAATCAAGCCTTTTTACTAGCGATTTAAATCAAATCCACCCTTTTTTACAGCTTCTGAGTCTGGCAGTCAGGGATAGCAGTGCCTTAGTCTTCACACTGCAGATATACAGCTATATGGATTTAGGCACCCTCATATAGCTGAAGGTGCACTGCTATTTTTCAGGAGGATTTCAAAACAAAAAGACATTTTTTTAGGGCACAATGAACATTTTTAAACGAGTGCTATAAAAAGTGCTGGCTGGCTTTTCTTTTTTCTTTATTTAAACAGTCAACACAGCAATCTACATACATACTCTTACAGATTTTGTTTGCAAGATAGTCATAAAATGATGGTTTGCATTGCAGACTATACACTAGGCATCTGTTACTCTCTTTACTAACTGACTGGTTCTTTTCCACACCATGCATGTTAGAAAACATATGGTATAGATTACTTGACATACACTGCTACCATTCTATAACTGTACATCCCGAAATGCACCTAAAGAGAAAAAGTACAGGACAACAACCACATGTACATTTAATTGAGGCTGAATGATTATTGAGAAAAAATCATCTGAACAAAAAAAAACAAAAAAAACACACATCATAACAAATAGTTAAAAATTGGCGATCGCCGATGAAACAAGCGTGGTGTGAGCTTGTCTGCCTAGTTAAAGGAAACCTGCCCTGATAATAATATGCAAGCTGCTTTTGTTGATCTCCTTCTGAAAATGCTAGTTTTACTTTGCTGCATACTTGTTTAAGTACTGAAGTAGATGAAAATACAATACAGCCAGGTAACTAGCATTTTCAGAAGGATAGCGGCCTTTGTATTTATCTCAGCCCTTCTTTCTCCTCTCCCTAGATAACACATTTAACCCTTTGATCGCCCCATAGTGTTAACCCCTTTCCTGCCAGTGACATTTATACAATAATCAGTGCATTTTTAAAGCACTGATTGCTGTATAAATGTGATCCCAAAATAGTGTCAAAAGTGTTTGATATGTCTGGCGCAATTTTGCAGTCACAATCAAAATCGCAGATCGCCGCCGCCATTACTAGTAAAAAAAAAAAAAAAGCTATAAATCTATCCCCTATTTTGAAGACGCTATAACTTTTGCACAAACCAATCAATATACACGTGTTGCGATTTTTTTTTACCGAAAACATGTAGAAGAATATATAATCGGTATACACTGAGGAAATATTTATTATAATAAAAAGTTAAAAAATATTGTGTTATTTTCAAACTTGTCCCTCTTCTTTTGTTTATAGCGCAAAAACATTCATTTGGGTACAATGACTGCGCAATTGTCATTCAAAGTGTGACAGCGCTGAAAAAAGAAAATTGGCCTGGGCCGGAAGGGGTTGAAAATGCCCCGTACTGAAGTGGTTAAAAGGACCTACAGTACATGTGTGAGAGCGGAAATGTTATGGTTTAGAGTTCCATAGTAAGAAATTTCAGGTTCACTTGGAAGTGTAGGGAAATTTGGACTGGCAGCATTGGGGTGCAGAAATAGTCACACTTACCGTATTTTCCGGCGTATAAGACGACTTTTTGGATGCAAAAAAATGCATCCAAAGTCGGGGGTCATCTTATACGCCGGGTACGGTCTCCGTGCAGCTGCGATCGTCATAATTTCAAAGCTGCGCGCCGTCTTCTCAGCACGTCCTCGCTGTCCTGTGATAGGCGGAACAGAAATCTTCCCAGCAGCGCCTCTGTTCTGTTTTCCGCCTATCACGGATGCCTTCTCATCCTCGGACGAGATGAGAAGGCATCCGTGATTGGCGGAACATAGAACAGAGGCGCTACTGGGAAAATTTGTGTTCTGCCAATCACAGGACACGCTGAGAAGACGGCGCGCGGCTTTGAAATCATGGACGCTCGCAGCAGACGGAGACTGTCACCGGCCTGCAAAACGTGAGTGATGGCACAGTGGGGGGGAAAGTGGGGGCATGCAATGTGATGGCACTGTGGGGGAATGCAATGTGATGGCACTGTGGGGGCATGCAATGTGATGGCACTGTGGGGGAATGCAATGTGATGGCACTGTGGGGGAATGCAATGTGATGGCACTGTGGGGGAATGCAATGTGATGGCACTGTGGGGGCATGCAATGTGATGGCACTGTGGGGGAAAGTAATGTGATGGCACTGTGGGGGCATGTAATGTGATGGCACAGTGGGGGCATGTAATGGCACAGTGGGGGCATGTAATGGCACAGTGGGGGCATGTAATGGCACAGTGGGGGCATGTAATGGCACAGTGGGGGCATGTAATGGCACAGTGGGGCTTGAAAAAAAGGGGGTAGTCTTATACAGTGAGTATATCCCAAAACCAAAAATTTTCCTGGAAAATTAGGGGGTCGTCTTATACGCCGGGTCGTCTTATACGCCGGAAAATACGGTACTTCTCAGATGAATATTTGACTTATTCTTAAACTGAGGCCCCTTCCCCTAGAGCAGGGGTCTCAAACTCAAATTACCTGAGGGCCACAAGACAAGTTTTCATATGCCATGGGGGGCCGCATGCAAACTTTCAAACTTCAAAAACAACAGTACTGGTGTCAGCGAACACATTATTAACCCCCAGCACTGGTGTCAGCGAACACATTATTAACCCCCAGCACTGGTGTCAGCGAGCGCATTATTACCACCAGCACTGGTGTAATTCAGGGTTTGACAAATTTGCTTGGAATCTAGGAGCCAGATAAAAAAGTTAGGAGCCAGAAAACGCACCCCGTCCCGACGAGTTTGCGCGCAGGAGCGAACTCATACGCGAGCAGCGCCCGCATATGTAAACGGTGTTCAAACCACACAAGTGAGGTATCGCCGCGATTGGTAGAGCGAGAGCAATAATTCTAGCACTAGACCTCCTCTGTAACTTAAAACATGCAACCTGTAGATTTTTTTAATTGTCGCCTATGAAGATTTTAAAAGGGTAAAAAAGTTTGTCGGCATTCCACAAGCGGACGCAATTTTGAAGCGTGACATGTTGGGTATGAATTTACTCGGCGTAACATTATCTTTCATAGTATTAAAAAAAATGGGGATAACTTTACTGTTGTCTTATTTTTTTAATTAAAAAAAGTGTAATTTTTTCCCAAAAAAGTGCGCTTGTAAGACCGCTGCGCAAATACGGAGTAACAGAAAGTATTGCAACGATCGCCATTTTATTCTCTAGGGTGTTAGGATAAAAAATATATATAATGTTTGGGGGTTCTAATTAGAGGGAAGAAGATGGCAGTGAAAATAGTGTAAAATGACATTAGAATTGCTGTTTAACTTGTAATACCAACGGCTCACCACCAGATGGTGCCAGCTCACAAAAAATTATTATTTTTTTTCCTCTTTGCTCCCCCCACTTCCACCCTGCCTGCGGGGCCATTTATAACTGGTCCGCGGGCCGCAAATGGCCCGCGGGCCGGTACTTTGAGACCACTGCCCTAGAGGAACTTGAGGTCTTGTGCCATCGACTCTGCTGAAGCACCCAATCCTCCCTCTCTTTCATTCTCTCTCTTTTTACTCTTTATCCAGACATCTAAAGGTGTCTAATCTTCTTCCATAAACCAAAAAATATTACTCCGATAATTGGGTACAACAACTGTTATGGGGAAAAGGGGGAAGGGACCTTCACCGTGTATCACTTATGTTCCGTACCCCAACCCATATGGGTTTCATACATGCTAGTTGTTGCCATAATTATTTTTTTTCTCCTTTTTCAGTGTGGCATGTCATTTGCTTTTTAGATGTTCTCCATCACAATAAAGCAGGGTTTGACAAATTTGCTTGGAATCTAGGAGCCAGCTAAAAAAGTTAGGAGCCAGAAAATGCGCCCGTCCCACCAAGCTCGCACACAGAAGCGAACACATACCTGAGTAGAGCCCGCATATGAAAACGGTATTCAAACCACACATGAGGTATCGCCGCGATCGTTAGAGCGACAGCAATAATTCTAGCCCTAGACCTCCTCCAACTCAAAACATGCAACCTGTAGAATTTTTTAAACGACGCCTATGGAGATCTTAAAGGGCAAAAGTTTGTCGGTATTCCACGAGCAGGCGCAATTTTGAAGCGTGACATGTTGGGTATCAATTTACTTGGCGTAACATTATCTTTCACAATATAAAAAAAAAATTGGGATAACTTTACTGTTGTCTTATTTTTTTATTTAAAAAAGTGTATTTTTTTCCCCAAAAAAGTGCCGCTGCGCAAATACGGTGTGACAGAAAGTATTGCAACGATCGCCATTTTATTCTCTAGGGTGTTAGAATAAAAAAAAAATATATATATAATGTTCGGGGGTTCTAATTAGTGGGAAGGAGATGGCAGTGAAAAAACACTTTAAGAACTGCTGTTTTACTTGTAATGCCAACGGCCACCACCAGATGGCGCCAGGTCACAGAAGGAAGCTTGGGCCTTCACAAGGCTGCAAAGCCGCGGCCTCAATTACCGGCCGTTGTGGGCTCGCCGCGGGAGGTGGGGGCGCACGGAGACACAGGATCTTGTGCTTCCGTGCACCCCCACCTACCCTTCTGCGCGATCACGGCGGGCCCGCGACGGCCGGTAATTGAGGCCGCGGCCTCAATTACCGGCAGGCGCGGGCGCCAAGTCACAATTTCTTGTCGCAATTGCGACGGGGCACCCGGAATTTTTGAGCCCTGCAATAAAGGATATACTTGCTGTAGAGGCTAAGGTTTGAAGTTTATAGACACCTTATACTGAAGTGCTGGATTTTTGTCTTATTTATTGATATTTGTAATTTCTTTGTCCATGTTTTTACATTACTTATCATGTCATGCTGTGAGGTTACACTGCATACCTCTAAATAAAGAATATAATAAATAGTCACACTTAATACTACACAGAACACCATTTGGTTGAGTTTTAAACCTTATAGTAGTCTACTTAAAGCGGGAGTTCACCCATTTATTAAAATTTTTTTTTTCTCCCCTTAGATTCCTGCTCGTTCGGTCTAGGGGAATCGGCTATTTGTATTAAAATATGAGCAGTACTTACCCGTTTTCGAGCTGCATCTTCTTCCGTCGCTTCCGGGTATGGGTCTTCGGGAGCGGGCGTTCCTTCTTGATTGACATTCTTTCGAGAGGCTTCCGACGGTCGCATCCATCGCGTCACTCGTAGCCGAAAGAAGCCGAACGTCGGTGCGGCTCTATACTGCGCCTGCGCACCGACGTTCGGCTTCTTTCGGAAAATCGTGACGCGATGGATGCGACCGTCGGAAGACTGTCAATCAAGAAGGAACGCCCATTCCCGAAGCCCATACCCGGAAGCGACGGAGAGGATGCATCTCGTAAACGGGTAAGTACTGCACA
Source organism: Rana temporaria (assembly GCF_905171775.1). Lineage (NCBI taxonomy): Eukaryota > Metazoa > Chordata > Amphibia > Anura > Ranidae > Rana > Rana temporaria. The sequence goes on from NC_053495.1 coordinate 138,877,660, forward strand.
TATTTTAAAACAAATAGCCGATTCCCCTAGAGAAAACAAGCAGGAATCTAAGGGGGAAAAGTGCCCTCTAAGGGTGAACCCCCGCTTTAAACCAAAAAGGTTTTATTTCTTGTGTTACTCCTTAGGAGGAGAGTGACATGCATCATCATTAAGGCCATTTTTATAGACCAATGGTTATACTGGTGTGGCAGATACTGAGTCTGAGAACCCAAGTGAAGCAAATAATTTACCTTTTAGTTTACTTTCATGGCCTAAAAGACAGACACTCTCCCGGGAATAATGTGACATCTCCGTTTTGGTAACAAAAGCGTACAGGCACGCTGGGACTTTGCTGGGAGTGAACTATAACTGTACTAAAAAGTCTTCTGAGATCTCCTTAGAGCTTTTTCTCATCTGTGCAGAATGGACTAAAACATTACAGCAAGCAGGATGGACGGGAAGTGTTTCTAAAGAAGTCAGTGGAGGGGAAAATTTCAGCTCAATAGCTCACCATCCTGCTCTTTATTAGTCCCCTCTGCAGGGCACAGTGACAGAAGACTGTCATCTCTCTCAGTCTCCAACACTGAGAGGGGGGAGAGGTTACCGATATCATCATGGTAGCCTTTTAATGTTAGAATGTCTTGCGTCTTCTCGCAGTGAGGGAAGAGGAAAACGTTGGCTCTGGTTACCTGATATAAACTTTCTCAGATAAATCTTCCACTGTTATCCTTCCAATTATAAAGGAACATGGGTAATAATATGAAAGAGAATGATGTTCACTTAAAGAAAAAAAAAAGAAAAAAAACCTTTGCCAATATAAAGTGAAGGCACTAGGCTTTACCTGCGACAGGTCGACCCCCCCTTTCTCCTGATTGGCTGACTGATTGACAGCAGTGGGAGCCAATGGCACCACTGCGGTGTCTCAGCCAATCAGGAGGGAGAGTCCCGGATGGCCAAAGCTCTTGTGCACATTGTTGGAAGAAAATCAGGCTCAAGTAAGTATTAGAGGGGCTGGGGGGGCTGCTACACACAGAAGACTTTTTATCGAATCATGGGCAGAATCGCAGCAGTTCTGCCTGCGATTTTCAATAGCGACAAATCACAGGATGCCCGTGCATTCCCGGGTGCATTGCCCCTTGATTTTAATAGCACCCCAAAAGCAGCACGATTTTTCGCCGGGTGCCAATTGCATTTGAAATGCGCAAACAAAATTGGGGAGGACGCCCATCACCCGAAAGAAGTATATGAGCTTCTTTTGGGCATCAGGCGTCCCGCGATTCTTTTTTGCGTGATTTTACAGCAATTGTCACCCCCCTACGCCAAGATGTGAACGGTGCATTAAGATAAAGGAAAATTTCTGAATTTACAACCACTTTAATGAATAGGGTTAATTAATGGGTTTCAAAGAGATATGTAGACACGGTCACAACAAGAAGAGGTAGCGGGGGGGAGATAATGTGGTTGTTGCTTTATGATGCAAAGACTTTAAAAGGATCGTCTCACTTTGGGTAAGAAATGTTAGATAAGCTGGTAAATTCATACTAAAAAACACACTAAATTTATATTGTCCATTCTATTTCTGTATGTAGATGATGACACTAATTATTTTAATTAAAAAAAAGTACTTTTTCCTAATTGATATACAGCCGTCACGTGACCCAGCTCTTTCCCAGCCTGTCTGCAGGGAAATATAAGCAGGAAGAGCTTATAAAAACATAGACGTATTAAATAAATAATATCAAAAAAAGGTTTTAAATGGTCATGCAAATTTTTGAAATCAAATCTTTATTATTTTTGGCAACAACATGGTTTAGGGCAGATTTCTGCTAGTCACAGGGCTGCGTCACGCCCCTCCAGCCTGTGTCTTTAGTATAAGAGGGATGCAAAGCCTCCATTAATCTACATGTAATATCCCTCCCCATTGTGTGTAGCTGGTTAGTGGGCATGGAGGAGGGATAAAGGAGGACTGCCATTTACCACTGTGTATATGCCCACATGTGTGACTCTACAGTCACATGGGATGCTCAGATGTGATAGGGAGGAAATGCTAAGCATATAGACTCACTGAAAATAGAGCATGTGCAGAGTTGTCACCACAGCTGCAAAATCCCAAGCTGAATTGAGGATATGAACAGAAGATGGAGATAGAGAGCAGCAGGATCAAACCTTTTTTTTTTTTTTGCAGAATACAGGAAAAGAATCTCATAGTGACCAAGTATGAACACCATGTAATACAACATTTAAGCGGAGCTCCACCCTCAAATATAACTATACATCAGTAGTTTTTAAAAAATGTCATTAGTCCATTAACAAAAATAAATCCATTTTTACATGCCTTTAAAACTGTTGTTGCTAGGCAGATTAGTTAATCTTCCCTCTTCCTGCACCGCGGTGCTTGTGCTTTCTAGCCTACACCGCGCAGACTCCTGGGAATGTAGTGTCATAATTTCCCAGGAGTCTGTGCACTCCCAAGGACAGTACATGTGCCGTTTACAGCGCCATGTTTAATAAGGGCACAAAGCACTTACTTTTTATTCATCTGCAGGACGAGAGAGAGCGCAGTGTGGGGATTCTGTTATCATCGTTGTCATAACAACGGGGTGGGACTTTCCTCCGCTGCCCGTTGTTATGACAACGGCACAAACAATAGCCGCTACGAGCGACGCTCTAATGCGCAGGATTTAAAGCTTACCCAGCATGCACATCTCGCCGGGAAGAGTGAAAAAAAAATGTACTGGGCTTCAATTGCCCACACAGGAGATGGAAATAGCCACATCGTTCTGGACAGCAGTGGAGGTAAGTTTTTTTATTATTGTAGACAACAATGTGGTATGTTTAATGCTCTTTAATGGGAACTTTATCCGCATAATATTTAAATGGCCAAAAAAAAAAAAAACGTGACTGGAACCCCGCTTTAATTGATATATTTTTTTTTTATGATGTTTAGTCACACTTTAAGATCAATATAATGCCTGATGATGTTGAGGGAACATAATAGTGCACTCATTTCTATCATGAAAAGATAGCCAACCCACCCTATCATGGGAGTACTTGTGATTTGTACTAATCCCGCTGAAGTTTTGGAGAGTGTCCATCTTAGCCTGGATCCAGGCCTTGTATTGGTCCCCCTCTGCTTTGGTGCAATATGCAGGTTGTTTTCCTCTCTCTCAATCTTCAAGGGGTACAAGACAGGGAGCCTCTGGCGATGGCCCTATGGGCCACAAATATAGGATTAACTTATACGTGGATGATGCCCCCTTGGCCAACCCCCTTGCCACCCTTTCCAATCTGCAGCAAACTCGGTCATGTTTCTCATCAATTTCGGGCCTAATCATTAAATCTTTTGTTAACCCAAAAATAAACAAAATAAAAAGATCCCTTAAAGCATGTTATACAGCACAGTGCTGGTGCTTTGTTATTTGGACCCCTGTATCACATGAAATACCTGGCTGATCCTGCCTGGCTATACCCTCTCCTCTGCAAACACGATGTCAGGGCTGCTGAGCCCTCACATTGTGGTCCGTTTGCGCAATTCCATTAGCTGCAGCCTGTGTCCTTCTCCCACCTCCCCACTCTGCCTGTCTCTGCTTTACCAGCGACTGCCCCCCCCCCCCCCCTGCTCCTGCTGCTCTCATATCAGCTATAAAGTCTCATACACACGATCAGATTTTCTGACAGGAATAGTGTGTTGACAGCCTGTTGGCGGAAAATCCGACTGTTTGTACGCTCCATCAGACAATTGTCTGATTTTCCATGGACAAATGTTGGATGGCAGGCTTTAAAATTTTCTGTGGACAAACTGTTTGTTGTCGGATTTCCCGATCGTGTGTACACCCGTCGGACAGAAGTCCAAATTACAAACACGCATGCTCACCAAACACAACATTAGCAGAAGGTGCCCAAAGGGTGGCGCTAAAAAGCTGAAAAAACATGTATTACGTCACTACGTTCGGGTTCTTTGGCTGACAATTGTGTGCTGTTTATATGCAAGCCAAAATCCAGGCACACGCCCTTCGGACAAAAGTCTGACGCTTTGTCTGCGGAAAATCTGATTGTGTGTACAAGGCTTTACAGTCTCCCATCCTCTCGCCATTATAATAATTGTCCCTGTGCTCTGTCAAAAAAAAAAAAATCTGCACAATTGTACCCGTATGAGCTCCGCTCCCACCGCACAGCTCATTGACGGCCTCTCTCTCTCTGACGTCAGCAGGAGGGCTCGCCCTGCCCACTGCAGCTGTAAACCCGGCGAGACAAAAGGAGAAATCAGCTAAGCGTCGGGAGCAGAGCTCATACAGGTACAATCATGCATTATTATTATTTTTTTACAGAACACAGGCACAGGGACAATTATTATAAGGGTGCAGAGAGGATGGGAGCAGGTAATAAAAGTGGGTTAACAACCACTTTAACTTGGACAAAACAGTCGCCCTTCATGCTACCATACCTCAGGAACTGGTTACTCACTTCCCCTTCCACTGGGCGTCCTCCTACATGGACTACCTTGGTATTAGGTTGACCGCCTCTTATTCCTCTTTTCACATCCAACTATTATCCATTACATTGCTCCTTATCAACACTTATGCAGTCTTGGCAATTCCCACAATTGTCCTTGATAGGAAGGATTAATGCTGTAAAAATGACTATTCTGCCCAAACTTTTATATATTTTTTCGCACTCTACCGGTGCAGGTTCCGTTGCACATTCTGCGCCAGATCCAGAATAGAATTTCCCAGTTCACTTGGGATAACAAATGCCCTAGGATCTCCAGAATGACCCTTATGACGCATAGACTACAGGGGGGCCTGGGGGTTCCCAACATCAAATATAACCTTGCCACTCAGATTGCCCAATTATCTCTGCTTCATGCCTCAATAGCTGTTACCTTGTGGGTACTTTTAGAACTGCCCAACTGCGCTCCTGTCACTATGCCATTCCCTCCTGTTGCTCCCCATAACCTTCGCCCACCACTATGGAGTCCGCTGATGCTTTATAGCAAGCGATTCCGTACACTACTCTGCCAGCCTAATGTCACCCACTTTGCCCTTACTTCTGATCACTAATAATCCTCTTGTTCCCCCAGGTTTAGACCAACCACAAACATTCTCCTGGTGGGTCGCTAATGGGATCATTTCCAACGTGGGCCTCGCTTTCGAGAGTCCCATGACATTCCAGGTGGAATTCTTCCGCTATCTCCAACTGCAACATTGGCTCACCTCACTGGGTAGAACCTCCTCGTACCCATTAAAAAAAAAAACAAATTTAACATACCTGCTTACATTCTCCAGGATCCCCGGGCCTCATTTCAGCCCTCTATGCTTCTCAGAATAACTGCTCTTCTATCCCTCTCAGATAGACTTGGTGGATTGGAATGGAGCCTAGTCTTCTGTGGCCAAATGCTCATTTAACACAGCCACCTTAGAGGCGGCTTATAAGGTGCTTCTCCTTTGATATTGGGTCCCTGCCCGTATTGTCTATGCCAATCCACCCTAAAGTAATCGCTGTTTCCGAAGCTGTGGCTATCGGGGTGCTGTCCTTCACACACGGTGGACATGCCCTAGACCAATTTGTTTTTGGCCTCCTACTTTTGTTATTCCACCTTCCTATACAAAGAGAAGCAAAGTTTGTCCAATGGCAGCTCGCTTGCTATTTATTTTTGTCAGCCAAAAGAACGATTGCCCAAGTTTGGAGGAAACCATCTGTTCACTTCCAGGGGGTATGAGATCGCATGACCGTGTTGATGCTGAATGAACAGATGTCTAGCATCCGTAACGATATTCATGCCAAGTTCCTGAAAGTTTGGGAATCATGGCTGTCTTATGCTTTTCGTACCCTCCCTCCTGCCAGCTTTCTGATCTATTCCTTCTTAAATCGATATAGGCTAAAGAAATTGAATTAAAATCACACCATTACATGGATTTTGATGGGTCTTGCCCATTTTTTTGTACTCTATGACTGTGTTTAATGGCTTTAGGTAGAAGATCAGGTGATATTTGCCTCTTGTGGGAGGTCTTTGGTTGAACTCCTTTCTCGATTACTCCCCTGACAAAACTGTTGGAGGTTCGTTTTTTCCACTGTCGAAGGAAATCCTCCAATCTGCCTTCCACTTGGAAGCTGACATCACTATCGTTTGGGATTTTTGTCAGGAGGGTTAAAAAGCACATTTGTCTTTTGCCTCAATTGCTGGGCAACCCAGTGTTTTTTTTGGGATGTCCTTTATCCTGTGTTTTCGTTTGTCCTTTATAAAAGAAAATTGCCTGAAAAAGGAATGCTACATGAGCGCAACTTGGAGGCTGTGTCCCCCAGCCAGGTTTTGGGCCAAAGGGTTCTCTTGGCTGCAACAGATGGGGCTGCTCTGGCTGAGAGTTTTACAGATTTGGCCGGGGTGTCCGCAATGAAGCCTATTGCTTTAAAGAGCATGGGGAAATATTTTAACAGCTTTACCCTAGGGGGTACCCATCATCAGATGCTCTTGCAGCCGTTTTAACCAAAATTCTAAATTTCGGGCTACGCAAGTTGTTGCCAGTGCTGGTCTGAGGCTTGCCATTGGGTATCCCATGATCTTTTTAGGACTACATTGCCTCTTTTGTCCATGGGGTGTTTTTGAGAGTGTTTTTTTTTTTAACCTTGTGGGTACCCCTGAATCCTCCTGGCCTCCCTCCTGTCTGGAATCTGATTAAAGGAGCAGAGGAATTTTGAAAAAGGAGAATCTTTCCCACTGTTTAGCACAAGGAAGGACATTTCTTTTTGTCTGTCTTGGTGGTGGCTCTCTCTAATCTGGATTCTTTCTGAGAGGGGGACAAGGAGTGAGGGGGTTTGTTTAACAAAAGAAACTCATCTAGTCTTGGCCTCCTCCCAGTATGCCAAGGTGCTCAACAGAGCTATAAGATGGTTCCCCCAGAGTCTTCTAGCTCCCCTTGTAATAAGTGATACACAGAAAAAAAAAAAAAAAAAGGCTCTGGCCAGACCAGCCTAAGTGTGATGAGCCGGCATTTAACTCCCGCAGAGCGTGTTATGCCTCCATGGTGCTCCGTTGCTGTTGGAGTCTAAAGCCCATGCTGTTGCGCTTTTAAATACACCGGCTCGGCCTTCCCCTTTGCTCTCTGTGCCGGAAGCTGGAACCTCAAACTATGGTGCGCAGTGATGACAGTCATATCCGCCGGACGTGACGCCCCAGTGTTTTCTGGGTCACAGCATCCTACAGCGAGCAGAGTGAGCTCTCCCACTGCCAAGGCCGCCACTGATGCTCCGCCATCACTGCCCACTCCGTCGCCGGGCATGGAGAGAGAGGCGACAGGGAACTTTATACCAATGCGGAGGGAACCCGTGGCCCGCGGAGAGGAAAGCCTCCTGGCCTTAAGGCAAGGGGGATTTTCAGCTGGTCTGGACAGCCCTTGATGGATGCTCTCCCACTCCATCTTCCTATTTAAAAGATGGTTCCTCCAGGCAACATGTCTCCTCTGACTGAGGAAACACAAAACACTGACCAGATGCCTGAGGGACCACCTTTTTAAGAGCTGGAGGTAATGTGTTTCCTGTCCGGGAGAGGAACTTCATCTCTCAAGGGATGTCCTAGAAGATGAATTGAGGAAAATCGCCACAAAATGCCTAGATGTGAACGGAGCATTAAGAGACAGGATTACTTTGAAAAAGAACGTGGCTGAGACCTGTTTGTATACTAATAACATATTTATAAAAACAGTGATTGTCAGGGAATCATTCCCTGTAATTCAAAACACGTGCACTAGAAATACTCACGTGCAGTGAATGTTTAGTTAAAATCACATTTACTGCTTTATAAATATGACCCCAGGTATTAATAAGTTCTCCATGTCTCCAACATTCATACAATTGCAGAATTTAATACATTAGGACTTATGTATGTCATGAGGACAAGCTCTGGACCAACCCTTTAATTTCCCGTAGATGTTAACCCCTTCCCAGCCAGTGTCATACAGTGACAATATATATCATCACTGACCACTGTAGTAGGGTCACTGGTGAAGTCAGTGGCAGATAGTGCCAGATTGTCCGCCGCACCATCACAGTCCCATTATAAAAGTCGCTGATCACCGCCATTAGTAGTATAAAAAGAAAAAATTACAGTATATATACACACACCATAGTTTGAAGACACTATAACTTTAATGCCAACCAATCAATATTACGCTTATTGGGATTTTTTTAACCAAAGACATAGCACAATACATTTTGGCCTAAAGACACTTGATTTTATTTTTTAAACGTCAGTCTTTTTTCATTTATATAATAAAAAATAAACAACCCATTGACGATTAAATACCACCAAAAAAAAAAAGCTGTATTTGTGTGAAAAAAAAATTATATAACAATTTGGTTCGGGTACAGCGTTGCATTACCGCACAATTATCAGTTAAAGTAGAGCAGTGCTAAATAGCAAAAAAAAATGTCCCTGTCATGAAGGGGTAAAACCTTCTGGAGCTGAAGTGGTTAATAATACTGCTGATACAGCCAGTAGAGGGTAGAGCAGTTGAAGAGACACTGTTGTAAAAGTTAAAGCAAAAGGCAAATGCATACATTTCATTATGAGCAAAAAAAGTACTCACCTAAAGGTTTTCACCAGGTTGTGCAATTCTTTAGATACATCACTATATGGAATCTGAAGTGGCACCAAAATACCAGGAAGTCTGTAAAGAAAAAATTTAATAAATTTCACATATTTTTTAGATCTGTATAATGTTTATATCAAAGCATCAATCTGATGAACACTTCAATGCTGCAAAACAACGCATTTCAGGTTTCACAAAGCTGCTCACACATGGGCCAATTACTGGCAAGAAAGACGGTTCTAAAATCTTATCAGATTTTTATCATATAATTAGAGAATATATTAACCACTTGGGATCCGCCTGCCGTCAATTGACGGCTACAGTGCGGATCCCAATCGCCAAACTGCCGTCAATTGACGTCCGCCCCTTAGGGCGGTCCCCGCGCGCGCTCCAGAGCGCGCTGCGGGGAAAATCTGTGTTGCCCGTGTCCCTCGGACACAGCCAATTACAGATCGCCGCGAACGGCCAATCAGAGTGGCCGTTCGCGAGGCGATCTGTGCGGCCAATGAGAGAGGATCTCATATGTAAACATATGAGATCATCTCTCATTGCCGTTTTACACAGACAGCGGTGCTGTCTCTGGAGAGGAGACCGATCTGTGTCTCTTGTACATAGAGACACAGATCGGTCACCCCCCCAGTCCCCCCCCCCCCCTCCACCTACAGTTAGAACACTAAGCAGGGATACATTTAACCCCTTCCTCACCCCCTAGTGTTAACCCCTTCAATGCCAGTCACATTTATACTGTAATTAGTGCATATTTATAGCACTGATCGCAGTATAAATGTGAATGGCGCCAAAAATGTGTCCGATGTGTCCGCCATAACGTCGCAGTCCCATTAAAAATTGCAGATCGCCGCCATTTCTAGTAAAAAAAAATAATTAAAAAAAAATAATTCTGTCCCCTATTTTGTAAGCGCTATAACTTTTGCGCAAACCAGTCGCTTATTGCGATTTTTTTTTTTTTTTTTGCCAAAAATATGTAGAAGAATACGTATCGGCCTAAACTGAGAAAAAAAAATGTTTTTTTTTTTTTTAAATTGGGATATTTATTATAGCAAGAAGTAAAAAATATTGTATTTTTTTCAAAATTGTCTCACTTTTTTGTTTATAGCGCAAAAAATAAAAACCGCACAGGCGATCAAATACCACCAAAAGAAAGCTCTACTTGTGGGGAAAAAAGGACGTCAATTTTGTTTGGGAGCCACGTCGCACGACCGCGCAATTGTTAGTTAAAGCGATGCAGTGCCGAAAGCTGAAATTTCACCTGGGCAGGAGGGGGGTATATGTGCCCAGTAAGCAAGTGGTTAAAGGACAACTGTGTCTTTATTGTTCCCTGAATGCAGCATGCCTGAAAAAATGCCTAGATATCTTTCGGGTCCAGTAATATTCACCGCGTGCTACCTTCGCTGTGTGGGCCGGCCCAGTGCTGTACCCGCTAGGTAGTGCGCATGCATGCCACAGCTCTAGTCATTCCTATGGGTGGGCTGTATAATGCTGAATGGCTGGGGTCGCACTGAACATGTGCAGTAAGTAGGGGTATTTGGGTAGAGTTTTTTTTACTGCAAAGGCTATCAGGCAGTGAAGACTATTGGAATGGGGAGGAATGCAAGTATTTTAGCAGGCAGGCTGCACTGGAGTAAGGTTGGGGGAATTACACTCCGATATCAATGGCATGGAATGGAAAGCATGGATGTACACAACATCTGCACAGGTTAAAGGCTTTTAAGACATTTTTTATTAACCCTTCAACCACATTAGTATTTGGGGTTTACCTACACAAAAGGTTTTATTGAATTTTATACTTTACAGGTGGTCTTGTAGACATCCATGAAAAAGACCATATTCAGAAAAAAAAAAAGGGTATATGACTGGGTATCAATATTAAATAGGTAATAACACCAGGGAATGTTGATCTGGGGAATATTAGATTGCCTCCTGGGGAATCGGGAAAGATTTTTTTCCCCCCCAAGCTAGAGCAAACATGATCATGCTTTACTAATATTTTTGTTGCCTTTGGATCAACTGTGGGAGTTGTGTATATGTAGCTTTTTTATTTAAAAGTAAAATGTAGGTGCCACTTAGGTGAGAGGTATAGTCCAAAGCTAAACCGCTATGAGTGCTGCCTAGGATGGGAGCTTGTCCCGGCTCCAAGCTTAAGGCCCCTTTCACACAGGGCAGCGGAGGTGCCGTGGCAGTATAGCGGCGCTAAAACTGTCGTATTTCCTGCAATTGTCGGCCGCTAGCGGTGCGGCTTCAACCCCCGCAAGCGGCTGAAAAAGGCTTAATGCCGCCCGCAATGCGCCTCTGCGGAGGCGCATTCCCGGCTGTATTACCGCGGTTTCCCACTGATTTCAATGGGAAAGAGCGGTATAGGAGCGGTAAACACCACGCTCCTAGGATGCGGCTAGCAGGACTTTTGGAGCGGTCCTATTAGCGCACCGCTTCAGTGTGAAAGCCTTCGGACTTTCACACTGAAGTCTGTAGGGCACGATTTTTTCAGGCGGTATAGCAGCGCTATTTTTAGAATAACGTGTCAGTGTGAAATGGGCCTTAATATAGCAGAAGAAACGTCTGTGAGGCCCCGTACACACGTCCGAGGAACTCGACGTGCCAAACACATCGAGTGCCTCGGCGAGTTCAGTGTGGAAGCCGCCGAGGAGCTCGGCGGGCCGACTTTCCTCATTGAACAACGAGGAAATAGAAAACATGTTCTCTATTTGGCCCGACGAGTTCCTCGTCGGCTTCCTCGCTAAAAAGTGTACACACGACCGAGTTTCTCGGTAGAATCCAGCTCCGATCGAGTTTCTGGCTGAATTCTGCCGAGAAACTCGGTCGTGTGTACGGGGCCTAAGACGCACATCGAGAAGCAGATCTGTGTGAAGGAAAGAAAGGCAGCCTCAGCAGGGGCTCCGGCCAGGCAATGCCCCCAATGCATTTCGCTCTGCTTCTCTGAGATTTACCAAAGCTATTTGTTTATTTTTTAATACTCTTTGTTCTACTGTAGATGGGCTTGTGTCTTTTTTCAGCCTGACTATGTACCTATATAATATTGTTGTGCGCCTCTGGTTTTCTTTTTTTTTTTTTTTTTTTTACATAACTATAGTTACTAACAAAGTATAAAATGTATTCAATGACGTTTACAACATTTGCACAAATATCTGAATTTCTTATAAACCATTTTGTGTTCACTTCTCATTTGTGCTATTCACAAGACTTCTGTATAATCTCTGCAGTTTGATTTTCACACGTTTTAAAAGTGTAGTCAGTTTCTTGCTGAAGCCAGGCTTGGGGAAGGTGATAAAACACTCAAAAAATAGAGGTCTGAAAGAATAGATGATGCCCTTCACGCCTAGACATAGTAATACTGATAGCAACAAGTTTGCCGGGCTTCCCTTCCAAAACAGTGTTTAAAGCGGGGTTTTAACCACAATTAGCATTTTTTAAATGTATGTCCTTTCATCATGTGTTTTTATAATATAAATCTGGTCACTTACGATTTTACAATCCGCCACCGCTCCGCATAATTATTCAAAAAATATAGTTTATAAAACTATGTCCACACCGTTGTCATTTTGCTTGTGGGCATTGTGAAGCCCACAAGCACTTACTTCCTGGAAGTCTTGGATGGGGAGTGATAATTGGGTAGCGCACTGCATCCTGGGAAATGACACACATTTCCCAGGAGCATTAGAGGGAGATGATGTCAGAATCCTAGGTGATTCCAAAGTCAGATTTTGTGGGACCGCATAGCAACAGGCATTTCCAAATGAGTAAAACATTTTTATTTTTTAGGTCTAATGAGCACAATAATTAAAAAAAAAAAAAATTTTGGGATGGACATTCCACTTTAACATTACTTTATACTGTCCCACGGTACAATTGGCTCAAAAACTAGTATAACTTGGCTCTGGCACTGTGAAAAAAGGAGCAGTCCCAGCATTGCTCTATAAAGAGCGATACACATTCAGATAACATTTGACAGGTGGCGCGTAGGCATGTATCGCCTCCTCACTGCTTGTTTTAACCCCTTAAACCCAATACTTGAATGCCGCAAACGTGTGCACTGAATGTGATTGCAGTGTCCCCATTCAGTTGAATAGGTCACGGTCAGTGGTCAGTACTGCAGTAGGGATAATTCTTGCCATCAGGTGATGCTTTTCATTGCAGCATATGTACTGCCCGCTCCACTGCGAGGACAAGGCATTTTTACTGCCCCCGCCCAAAAAAAAAAAGTGTAAACAAGGCCTAAGGCAGGACCCTGATCAACATGCTTATTCCAGGTCACTGCCTCTGAAGATAAAGAACAGCATAATAGCGTCTGTTAATACTGCACAAAACCACTGCAAAGAACTTACACTTTTTTCAGCTTCTCGAGTACGATTCGTCTGCGGATTTGCTGCTGAGAACAAGAATCTACAAGAGGCAGAGGTGGAGCCCATGGGGCCTCAGCCTGGAGAAAAAAGAAAAAAAAAAAAAAAAGCATAAAATGATGTGAATGTACAATATACATGTGTAAAGAAACGTATATAAAATAGTACTACCTGGTGGCCCTCTAATGATAGTACAACCCTGCGCTTTGGGAATAGACAACAAAGTCCAGGCAATAAAAATTCTAACACGATTAAACACAATAAATATAAATAAAAGCAGCTGCTTAAAATTAAATGTCACTTGTTAAAAGCAGAAAAATAAAAACAGCCCGCACAGAGCATGCAAATAGTCCTGCAGCAGCGCTGCAAACTCCTGGTTTGAGAAAAATAATAAAAAAGCTGTGTGTGATGACTCGATCAGATGTAGTTTAGGTATGTGCTCCAATCACCAAAAAAAGGGCATTCACCACGTGGGGGGATATAGGGTCCCCTTCGGGGGAAACACTCACCAGATGGTTTCTTTAAACTCGCATTTCCATATCCATATAAATCACCTCACGTATCACTTTCGGATGTTTGGAAACTGTATACCTCTCTCCTATCTTGATCACCGTTATTGCATTTACTTCCAGGATGTATTGCTCGCAAATGTATGAGGAAATGAAAAAAAACCATATGGTGCAATATCGTTTTTTGAAAATTTAATGTTACCCCAAAAAACAAATATACAATGGTCCCCTCATAAAAACGTACGTACCAGAAAATGCATTGAATCAGGCACATAAAGGTTTCTTTAGCATTGCTCACTGTTAGGTGTAGACCCCTGAAGACCGCTCTATAGGCTTTCCTGTGGCTGTCACTTCCTGGTTTCTCCTACAGTGGAACGCATGTGTCACTTCCGGTCGGATGCTGGATAGCAGCGCTCTGACGTTTCGTCCGTTCGTACTTTTTCCAAGAGCGTCTGGAAAAAGTCCGAACGGACGAAACGTCAGAGCGCTGCTATCCAGCATCCGACCGGAAGTGACACATGCGTTCCACTGTAGGAGAAACCAGGAAGTGACAGCCACAGGAAAGCCTATAGAGCGGTCTTCAGGGGTCTACACCTAACAGTGAGCAATGCTAAAGAAACCTTTATGTGCCTGATTCAATGCATTTTCTGGTACGCACGTTTTTATGAGGGGACCATTGTATATTTGTTTTTTGGGGTAACATTAAATTTTCAAAAAACGATATTGCACCATATGGTTTTTTTTCATTTCCTCATACATTTGCGAGCAATACATCCTGGAAGTAAATGCAATAACGGTGATCAAGATAGGAGAGAGGTATACAGTTTCCAAACATCCGAAAGTGATACGTGAGGTGATTTATATGGATATGGAAATGCGAGTTTAAAGAAACCATCTGGTGAGTGTTTCCCCCGAAGGGGACCCTATATCCCCCCACGTGGTGAATGCCCTTTTTTTGGTGATTGGAGCACATACCTAAACTACATCTGATCGAGTCATCACACACAGCTTTTTTATTATTTTTCTCAAACCAGGAGTTTGCAGCGCTGCTGCAGGACTATTTGCATGCTCTGTGCGGGCTGTTTTTATACATGTGTAAAGCACTACGCAAATTGACGACACTATACAAGTACCTGTAATAAATGAAAGTGGTTCTAAAGTCAGGTTTTTTATCTAAATCATGCATTCTTTGCATTAAGATAACAAAACCTTCTGTGTGCAGCAGACCCTCTCATACTTACCTGAACCCCATCTCGATCCAGCGATGTTGCACAAGAGTCTCTGCTGTCCGGGAGTGTCCCTCCTCACTGGCTGAGACAGCAGCGGGGTGCCATTGGCTCCTGCTGCTGTCAATCGAAGTCAGTGAGCCAATGAGGAGAAAAAGGGGCAGGGCTGAGTCACGACTCAGGTGCCCCCATAGCAAGCTGGGAAACGGGTTAAGGAGGCAAAGAGGAAGCTTAAGAGAGAAGGGAAGTATCACTTATCACTGTGCTTTTGCCATCATGCTTTCAGCAACACAAAACATCACTGCAAGTAGAGTCTTAGTCATAAGAACATGTTTACTTGAATAAAATGGTGCAAAAAGAAGATCAATATGTACAGTGGTGGCCAAAAGTTTTGAGAATGACACAAATATTAGTTTTCACAACGTTTGCTGCTAAACTGCTTTTAGATCTTTGTTTCAGTTGTTTCTGTGATGTAGTGAAATATAATTACACGCACTTCATACGTTTCAAAGGCTTTTATCGACAATTACATGACATTTATGCAAAGAGTCCGTATTTGCAGTGTTGGTCCTTCTTTTTCAGGACCTCTGCAATTCGACTGGGCATGCTCTCAATCAACTTCTGGGCCAGTTCCTGACTGATAGCAACCCATTCTTTCATAATCACTTCTTGGAGTTTGTCAGAATTAGTGGGTTTTTGTTTGTCCACCCGCCTCTTGAGGATTGACCACAAGTTCTCAATGGGATTAAGAGCTGGGGAGTTTCAAGGCCATGGATCCAAAATGTCATGCCGCGTACACACCATCGTTTTCTGCGATGGAAAAATGCGACGCTTTATGTGCTTTAAAAAAACGTCATTTTTCAAACTTCAATTTGAACAACGACGTAGCATACACACCATCGCTTTTTCACAACGCTCTAGCACAGCGCAGTTCCGTCAATCACGCACGACGTCACTATAAAGGGTCGTTTCCATGCGGAAGACGGCCTCTTTTGCTGATATCGTGTTGCTGCGTGTTAGTAAAAGTTTGGTGAGATACGATTCGTGATTTTCAGTGACTGTGCTTTAAATTTCGTTTTCTTGTCTATAAGCTGAAAAACACCTTAACGAATGTGCTGATTCCATTCTGAACAGTCGTTTTACATGAATGAGCGCTGCAGTCTCCTAACTTGCTTCTGAGCATGCGCGGGCTTAAATCGACGTTTTTACGTACACACGGTCAATGTTTAGAACACAGAAAACGACGTCGGCCAAAAACGACACATAAAATTGAAGCATGCTTCAATTTTTTTCTGTCGTTTTTTAGAAGACATAAAACGACGTTTTTGCCCACACACGGTCAATTAAATTGACGTTTTTGAAAATGACGTTTTTTTCCATCGCAGAAAACGATGGTGTGTACGCGGCATCAGCGTTTTGGTCCCCGAGCCACTTAGTTATCACTTTTGCCTTATGGCACGGTGCTCCATCGTGCTGGAAAATGCATTGTTCTTCACCAAACTGTTGTTGGATTGTTGGAAGAAGTTGCTGTTGGAGGGTGTTTTGGTACCATTCTTTATTCATGGCTGTGTTTTTGGGCAAAAATTGTGAGTGAGCCCACTCCCTTGGACGAGAAGCAACCCCACACATGAATGGTCTCAGGATGCTTTACTGTTGGCATGACACAGGACTGATGGTAGCGCTCACCTTTTCTTCTCCGGACAAGCCTTTTTCCTGATGCCCCAAACAATCGGAAAGAGGCTTCATCGGAGAATATGACTTTGCCCCAGTCCTCAGAAGTCCATTCACTATATTTTCTGCAGAAGATCAACCTGTCCCTGATGTTTTTTTTGGAGAGAAGTGGCTTCTTTGCTGCCCTTCTTGACACCAGGCCATCTTCCAAAAGTCTTCGCCTCACTGTGCGTGCAGATGCGCTCACACCTGTCTGCTGCCATTCCTGAGCAAGCTCTGCTCTGGTGGCACTCCGATCCCGCAGCTGAATCCTCTTTAGGAGACGGTCCTGGCGCTTGCTGGACTTTCTTGGGCACCCTGAAGCCTTCTTCACAAATACAGTGGAATTTTTTTTTATGGGATTAAGTTAATCTTCATGGCAAAGAGGAACTTTGCAATCAATTGCAATTTGTCTGATCACTCTTCATAACATTCTGGAGTATATGCAATTTCCCAGCTCAAAAACGGAGGCAGCAGACTTTGTGAAAATTAGTATTTGTGTCATTCGCAAAACTTTTGGCCATGGCTGTATAGGGTGTGCATTGTCAAAAATGTACCTAAACCCCCAAAAACAGAAACAAGAGGAAAATCTGATTTTACTAATCTCATCCCTTGCAGAATACCTTGTGCTATACAGCTAAATAATTATTTTGATTACCAAAGTGCATGTTTACACCTTCTTTACATTATCCTAGTACTGTAACTTTTCAATGATAACTTTCTTCACATTATAAGCAGTGCACCAATTCTGCAAAATCATTTTACTTCCACTCACATTGCTTGTGCCAAAATCTAGCTCCATAAATTTGGGAATCCTACAACATACTGACAAGCACAGCAGAGGAAGTGGTGATGCCAAGTGACCAACAGAGAAACAATAGGGTGGTAGATCTTCATTACAGAACTCTACCAGTAAGTATCTTTTTTTCTCCTTTTTTTTTTCTAAATCCTATGCCCTTGTATCGGGGAAAAGAGGGAAATTATATTTCTTCTCCCTGCACTTCTTCCTTTTTTTTGGGGGGGGGGGGGCGCAATATGGGGGATACGGTCGGAGTCACCTCTCACAATTTGAATATGGATGCTATAGATTGTATGTGTATATATGTATATGTTTTTGTAATGAAAGGAAAAAAAATTCAAATAAAGATGAATAAAAAAAAGAAAGTACGACTGCATATCAGGAGCGCCAAGAAAAAGATAAAGAACACTAAAAGTTTTTAGTAGTCAGAACCAGTTATAACTGTATGCGTGGTGACCTTGAACATGTATGACTCTGACGTTCAGTTGATTGTGAGTCGCCATTTAGTTTGGTTGTGTTTTCGGTAGTGTGCCAAAAATGCTAACGTGTCAATTTGAAATTTCTTGTAAAATTGCACAACACCAACAGAATGTTTTCAAATGCTTACTACAGCTTATGGGCATGTCTCGTGAGCATGTGTTTGAATGGGGCAAAAGATTCAGTGAGGGCCATGAGAATTAATTTTCTAAAAGTTATATCAGTGATTAACCCTCCTGGCGGTGTTCCCCAGTCTGACTCGGGGTTAGATTTCTGTGCTGCGATCGGTAACCCCAAGTCAGACTCGGGCTTGCCTCGCAGCATCCACAGACAGTGTTTATTTACCTTGTCCCTGGATCCAGCGATGCCACCGCGCTGTGTGAGCGAGCGGGTGCTCGCTCGATTCACACAGCGTCCTCCTGTGCCGCCGATCTCCGTTCCCTGCGACGTTACGACGCACGGGAGTGGAGAACGGCGCCAAATTCAAAAACGTAAACAAACACAATACACACAGTATACTGTAATCTTATAGATTACAATATTGTATGTAAAAAATACACACCCCCCTTGTCCCTAGTGGTCTGCCCAGTGTCCTGCATGTACTTTTATATAATAAAAACTGTTCTTTCTCCCTGCAAACTGTAGATTGTCCATGGCAACCAAAAGTGTCCCTTTATGTCAAAAATGGTTTTAGAGCAGCTAGAAAACGGCGATAATAAATTATATACACTTGCAGAATTGTGCGATAGCGATTTGTGGGGAAATCCGTCATAAAAAAATAAAAGTAATGACAGCGACAATTCTGCAACTGAGCAAATTTCAGTGATTTTGAGTTGATTACATTATTGAATAATTTTTATTATAATTATATTATTTGTTATAATAATTTATAATTATTATATTATAATTTATAATTTTGTTTTAAAAAAAAATGTCATACCCGGGATGCCTACAAGACTCTTGTTTGGTCAGATTTAAGTGAGTTATTCCTAAGAATTACAGGCCTACAGTATAAAACGCCAAATTTCCTTGCAAATAATGGTACCGCTTTCAGCACCTTTTTTCTGAAAGAATCATACCGCCAGGTAGGTTAAAGGGACACGTTTTGAGTCAATTGATGCTGTAAAGAAGAAAACGATGGATGTGTTGAAAATTATTTTCTCCATGCCTTCGAGTAGTGGAAAACAAGACTGCAGCAATGTATTCGTGCAAATGAGGAATATAATGAAGGGTACAAGCATTAAATTTGTAATACATATAAAAAAAAGGTAAGTTATTTAATAGACACACCTCGTACACTCACGTATATATCTTTTGTTAACGTATCACACAATGCAACACTCATATAATTTTATTCTCAAATGATGTGATCTTTGTCATGTTTAAGACTCAGCACTTACCTTTCTTGTAGCACTTTTGCTTTCTTCTAACCGTCCATTTTCTACCTCTTCAGGCAAAACATACTGTCCTCCAAAAAACTCTTGGACTCGAAGTTCCATACATTTGGTTTCTTTCTTAAGTTTGCCAAAATCTGGAAGAGGATTTGATACATTATTGTCATTTTGGAAAGGTAAACACTCATTCAAATGTGCGGGACTGGTATCCTTAATGGCTTCAAAGCCAATGTCATCTTCATCCAATTCCTCAGTCTGGTCACTGGCAATAGGAACCTCTTCCTTGGGTACTGGGGGTTCTATCACATAGCTGGTTCCAAAGAAATATTTTAAAGTCTCTTCCGATTTCCACTCGTTCAGTGTCTGTTTGAGGATGTCAAGCATGCTCCTTTTGACTGCCACTGGAGGAATATTGTCTTGGAGTGCTGTCTGAGAACTTCTGGACTTTGAGATTAATCTTCGGAGATGTTCAGCACCCGTTTTGCTTACCGCTCTCTGAGTCACACCAGCAGTGTCCACCATGGCACTGTCTGTAGACTGACCATTCTCTGTTATGTTGACTGGGGCCTTTTTAGAAGCCTGGCTTAAGTCTGTTTCCCGACAATCAACTGTCTTTTCGTGATCAATAATACTGCAAGTATTTAATCTTTCTGCAATTTCTGACACATTTTGGTTTATTGCAACCATGTCAGGAGTTTCATCGTGCTGCGCAGTGTGAAGACTTTCCTGTACTGATTCAGACCGGTCGAAGCTTGGTTCCGTGGTTGATATAATAGAGGACACAAAGGCCTGCTCTGGTGCACGGTCATCTGTCTCACCATCAGAAGAGCTAGAGTCACCATCTTTACCCTCACGCTTAGGTTTCTCAATTTCTGAAGGTCTAAGGTTTCTGTCTGCTAGTTTGACTTCCTCTCCAGAATGGCCACTGAAATAAATATATAATGTGGATGTTAAATTTCTATATTGCAAGGTAACTTTTTGCTATAGAGACAAAGATTTAAAAGGCATCAAATACAAATCAGTAATGACAGCATGAAATGAACAATAAAGTGGAACTTTAGTCCGCAAATTGAGTCCTGCTATATCAC
>NC_053495.1:139202799-139295299 GCF_905171775.1 Rana temporaria
AACCCCAAATGGGAAAATTTCTCTATTGTATACACCGAGGTGAGCAGCATTTTTCTCTCCACTATCAGTGTTTTGTCCCTTTTGAAGGAAGTCAGTCAATCTTCCTTCTCCCTCAGTTCCCCTGGGATTCTCTCTTCACTCTGGGAGGGTGAATTCTGACAGTGATCACCAGTGGAGTGCTGAGATCACAGCTTCTTAAAACTGCCCGTTTGTGTCAGACCATGGACAGATTTTCAGTGTGCAGAGATAATTGACAGAACACGTTCTCCCCGATCATGTGGTTTCATAAACCGTTTATGAGCCGAGATCAGCGGCGATCCTCAGTATCACTGCTGTTCACAGTTTCAAAAAAACGGACACCAAAGTCTGGGCTCTAACTAGGCCATATAAGGACATTTACCCTTTTCTCCCTCAACCACTGTGTGGCAATTTTTTCTCTTTGCTTTGGGTCATTGTCTTTTTGGAAGGTAAACCCATTGACAACTTTCTGCCAGAGAGCAGCAGATTTTCCTCAAGATTTTGACGGTATTTTGCCCAATCCATTTTTCCTTCTATTCCAACAAGTGCTCCAGTCCCTGCTGCAGGGGAAACACCCCATAACAGGATTTTACCACGCCCCATGCTTTACTGTAGAAACTGTGTTGAGTATTGGATTTCCGCCAGACATATCTTTTGATGTCGAGGCCAAATATTTAGAACACCTTTTTCCATGTGGGCTCAGAATCTCCAAAGGTACATTTTGGCAAAGCTCAGCTGTGATCTTTTTAGTGGTAGCTTTTTTCTTACAACACTCCCATATAAGCCATATTTGTGGAGAATTTGTGATAGTTGTTGTCCCATGCACACAATGACCACCCTGTTATACATGCCTGCAACTGCTTCAATAGTTGCTGTAGGCCTCTTGGTAGCCTCTCTGACCAGTTTTCTCCTGGTTCTATCATCAAACATGGTGCAATGTCCTGATTCAGGGAGGGTCGGTGTTGAACCAAATACCTTCCACAGTGGCGAGATTGTACAAAATCATTGTCTCTCTGATATCGCCTGTCCGCATGACCACTGCCTGTATGCTGTCCGCCTGACCATCTCTTGTATCCTGTTAGCAGGCTCTAACTACCTCCCGTATCCATATCCTCTTGACCATGTCCTGTGCCATGTCCATATCCTCTGACCATGTCCTGTGCCATGTCCGTGTCGCCTGACCATCTCCTGTAACATGTCTGCAATCTCTGACCATTTCATCTTTTATCATGTCAGCAGTCTCTGAGGGAGAGCATGGAGAGAAGTTAAGAGTGGGGGTGCCGCCAAATTGAGGATCACGAGAGAAGTCAGATGTGCGTGGACTGTGTAGAAAAGACTATAGGATAAAACCAGAGCTGCCAAGCTGGAGTTGCCTGACTGAGCCCTGCACGGTGCACCTGAGAGGTCAGTCTGAGGAGGGGTCACTGATGTAATGGGGAGTGAACACAATGTAAGGGGGCACTGAAATAAAGGTTCCTCCTTATATCAGAACCCCCCCCCTTACCTTAGTGTATTCACTTTGAGGAAGGTAATCTCTGGTCACCAGAGTTCCTCCTCATTAGTGTTCCCAATGTTCCCCTTTACAGAGTCTGCAGGATTTCCTCTTACAGTGCAAGGGAGAACTCCGCAGACCGTGATGCAAAAGACAATTCTGCAGACCCCGATTTAACTCTGATGTAAAGGGGAGCGCAGAGCCCCCCTTACATTAGAATTGCCCCTTAGATCATGATCATGTGGCATTGTCCTTTACATTAAGGTACACAGAGTTCTCCCTTGCACTGTAAAGAGGAACTCTGTGCTGGCTGGGTTATATTATCTTGCCGGTAAATTTCACTTGGGGGGGGGGTATGGCAACACTGCTTGAAAGTGAAATGGCTTTGTGTGCCATTGAGAAGGTGATTAGCTACACTTGATTGAGTTGACAGGTAGTTTTTAGGAGGGGTGTGATCCTCAGTGTTTTTTTATATTGTTTTTCTGACATGTTGGTGTTATAGCTTACACTTGGATGGTAGAAGTTGCACAATTATCAGGTGAATATAAGGTTAGTGAAAAAAAAAAAAAGTGTCCATAATGGAATTATGCGTCCAATTGACCTCAAATTCCTGATTGCGTCCCATTGACCTCAATGAAAAAAAATGTCAGCCACATTAATTACATTTAAAAATTTAAATAAGAAAAAAAAAATAAAAAAAAAAATGTCCATTTTGGTTTTCGGCCAAGTGCATCCTGAATTTCTGGGCCAGAATTTATTTTGGTGCAACACTAGTATAAGCCATCAACACACCAAGTTTCCCCTATATCAGGGGTCTCCAAAGTTTCTAAACAAAGGGCCAGTTTACGGTCCTTTAAACTTTAGGGGGGCCTGACTGAGGTTGGCAGCACAGTGGTGCAGAGAGTAGCACTTTCGCCTAGCAGCAAAAGGGTCGCTGGTTCGAATCCCGACCACGACACCATCTGCCTGGAGTTTGCATGTTCTCCCTGTGCATGCGTGGGTTTCCTCCGGGTACTCTGGTTTCCTCCCACACTCCAAAGACATGCTGGTAGGTAAATTGGATCTTGTCCAAATTGGCCCAGTATATATATGTATATCTGTGTGTATGACTGTGTGTCCCAAGCGTGTCACGATCCTACGGGGTAAAATGACCGCACCAGCCAAGCAGACTCTGGCTGGAAAAAGCGCCCAGAGGCGATTCAGTTCGCATGAGTTGCGCTATACAAGTCATTCATTCAACCATTCATTCATTCATTCAAATGCCTCAAGGGCCAGATAAAAGCAAGCAAAGGGCTGTATCTGCAAAGCAGGAACACGGATCATTGCCTTCCACTAGTATAAGCACCTCCCCCACACAGTAGTAAAACACCGGTCAGGTACACCCAACATGGGGAGGTGAAAATAAAGTTACAAATTTAGGTCAAAATGTATTCTGCTGGAAGCGGGGAGGCTACAATTTGAAAATCTTTACAAGCTGCCAATTCACCAAATACAAGTATAAGATTTCAATGAATTTCTTTATAAGACATTTCAAAGCATGTACTTATAGCAGAATTGTTTAGCATGGGGTGTGTTCCACTTCATTGCTCTTTTATCTACATTGTAGTAAAGGAGACACACCTTATTGCTGAGCTAGTTTATTTTAGCTTGTCATGTACAACACAAGAAAAAAGAAAATGTACCCCATACCCATGACATCAACTGTACTATATGAAGCTATAGAAATTCCTACATATCTGTCACAGTGGGGCTCCAAAAACCCTCTGCCACCATGCTTCAGCTATTCTGTCTGTCAAGGCTTTGACAACTTTGCCTCCCCCAAATGAAATCAGATTGTGTAGAACTGAAAAGAAACAGAATTAGTTTGCATTTTGCCATTTACTGTATAAACAGAGAACTATTTGTTCCACCTATTTTTAATGGATTAGTGCTGTAAATGGCACATTTGAAAAAGCTTTCCCTTAAATCAATATTACAAAAGTCAGATACTGAGCAGCATTGAATGCAGAACAGTTTGTGTCTATTGATTATGAAATCATTCCTTTTAACCCTCAACATAAAAAAAAAAAAAAAGTTTGTTATTCAAAAGAAAATTAAACCATGCCCGATGTAATTCTAGTCTACGGAGTAATATAGTAAGCCAACGTGAACCAGTCAGCCAGTATAAATGTATTCATTTTAATCAAAAGGCCCTGCCTAGTAGCAGGAAACACATGGTGCTCAGCACAGTATTTGATAGCCCGAGACGTTTTTCCTTTTCAACTTCATTCAGGGAGTTCCGGTCTGTTTCTCAGCAGCTCATCTCACTCGCAAACTATTTCAGAGAGTCTGCAGTTACAGGAGGCCAGTGAAGGATTGTTTTAAGGCTCAATTTTTTTTTCTATCAGAAAGGGATTTTAACATAAAAGATAATAAAAACATACAAAAAAAATACTTTACACTTTTCAGCATATTAATGATGCAATAAAAAAAAAAAAAGAAAAAAAAGAAAGAGGAATTGGGGTATTCAACCACGGTGCCCACAGCAATTCAAATTTGTCTGGTCGGCCCCGGTGTTGAAATATATTCTTCTCCAACCTGAGGGTAGCTCCCATCAGCTATCCACTCCCGTAGCGTAGGAGGCTCAGACGCTTTTCAGTGTTGGAGAATAAGCTTACGGGCTTGGAAAAGAGCTCTACCTATTGCCTTTTTCGGGTTGTCTTCATTTTGGAGGTCATACCAAGAATACATGTTTTGGGGTCTTGTGGGACTTTGACCAGGAATGCTTTATTAATGGTGAGGACCCCCCCTCCTGTATTGGTGTAACTTTGGACATCTCCATAGAAGATGAATGAGATCCCCATGGTCTCTAGAACACCTGGTACATTCAGCGTTATCACTCATGCCCATCCTATGTAGCTTCACTGGTTTGAGGTGGACCCTCAACACAATGTATAATTGGGATAGTTGTTGTGCTGCATTAGGCGAGCACCCCTGAATAGCCTTGTAGCACCTCTTCCCACTGGTCCTCCTCAAAAGTACCCACGTCTCTCTCCCAGCGGTCCATCACGTTGATGAGAAAACCAGTTAGAAATATATTCAGCAACAGGAATATATTCATACAACCCTAGATATAAAACCTTTGAAGTAAGATACCTCAATCATATAATGGAAGACAGGGGCCGGGCGGTATGTCCATAGATCACTACCTGTTTGTGCTTTAATTGCATGTTGCAGCTGTAAGTATGGGAAGTGCATCATTTGAGGCAACCCAAATTTTCCCTGCAATTCTGCAAATGTGAGCAGTCTGCCATTTGAAAAAATTTGGGCCAAAAGTATAACACCCGATGCGACTTCCATCGCCCTGCACAAGTGAGAAGCAGCAATTTCCCATAGTACTCGTTGTTCCATATGGGGCTATGCTCTGTAAAGCCATTAATATCCTGCAGCTGTTTGACTTTATTCCCCACTTTTTGGATTAGGACATATGTGGGGAAAGTTTTTTTAGACTCTGCAAAGTATAAAGCCTTAAGCCCTATGGCCATGCTTCAAAAGGGCTTTAGTTGTATCCTCACTTCCCCCCTCCCGCTCCAGGCCCTCCAAGGATGGCTTGGGCAATATGTTGTAGCTGGGCAGCCAGGTAGTAGAGCCACAGATTGGGGAGGGCCAATCCCCCCGCCTCCTTAGGTTTTTGAAGCTGTTCCAATCTAATCCTCAGGGGTTTGTTAAGCCAGAGAAAGGCACTAAATAGGGAATTAATGACAGGGAATATTTTAAGTGGGACTACCGTGGGAGTATTATGTAGAATGTATAAAAGTTGTGGCATGAAAATCATTTTGGTAAGATTTACTCTGCCTACTAAGGACATTTTTAGTTTGGACCATATTTTAGTTTTGTCCCTGATGCGGCCTAGTAGTAGGGAAAGATTGAGGGATACATAAATCGCGTGGCTGCGGGGTCACAAAAACTCCCAAGTATTTGACTTTAGATGACACCGGGATGTTGGAGTGTATGGTCCTGTGTAGGGGCAGAGTCTAACATCATGGATTTGCTCCAATTGATCACCAGTGCCGAGAAGGATCCGAAATCGCCCAATAACAGTCATGACCTCCCCTAGTGACCCAGATGTGTCTCCCAATAGTAACATAGCATCATCAGCTTAGAGCATATGTTTTTCGTGTATCTGGCAGTATTTAAAGCCAGTTATTAAAGTGCTGGAGCGAATCAGGGCAGCCATGGGCTCCATGGCAAAAAGTAAGGGGGACAGGGGGCAACCCTGTCGGGTCCCTCTATGTAGTGAAAAAGGATCAGACGCGGCCTGCTTCTCCGATTACCCCTGAGGGGGAGCTATAGAGCAGTTGTACCCAGGAAAGTAAGACCGGTCCAAACCCAAACTTGGAGTTGCCCAGAGGTATTGCCACCCAATGCTGTCAAATGCCTGTGGGCATCCAATGACAGCAACGCCCTATTACCCGAATTATCTGCCCAGGACTGTATATTAAGGAACAATCGGTGTAGATTAATGGCAGTGGATCGTATGAAGCTGGATTAGTCCAGGTGTATAATGGAGGAGATTACCTTATGTCTTAGTGCCAGTACCTTTGCCAGGATTTTTGTCAGTTTGTAGGAGCGAGATCAGCCTGTATGAGCCCAGGTCAAGTGGGTACTCTCATGGTTTGAGCAGTAGAACTATACTGGCTCGTGTCAGAGTTCAGGAGGTGCAGGGATTCCCTAGCCGAGTTGATAGTCTTAATCAGTTGTGTAAAAACAATATGGGGACATTATACTACTACCTAAATCAGTATACCATCATCCCCAGGTGCCTTAGCGTTGGGAAAGGAGTTGGTTGCAAATGGCATCTCCTCTATGGTAATGGGGACCTCCAACATACCCTGCTGAGCCTCAGTTAAGCAAGGCAGTTCAATCCTGTGTAAGAATTCTCGAACTTTCCTCAGTGAGTGTATCCGTTTGGATTGGTAGAGATCCGAATAGAAGTTCACAACTCACCTTTCCTGCCTTATCGTGTAGGGCCCCAATAGAGGGGGAGAGACTGTTGAGAATGTACAATTTTCGCTAACAACCTGCCCGTCTGTTCCCCCTCATAAAAGGCCAATTTATTAAAAAGAAAAAAGTTTCCTGTCATCTTTAGAAGCATCTAACTGGCTAATTGCATCCTGGGCTGCTATCCATGCTTCCCAGGCACCCTCTTCTGAATTGGCAATGTACTCCGCTTCCAAGTGTCTCACCAGTCGCGACGCCTGCTCCATTTGTGAAGACGTGTTGCTTTTGATAGCATTGATATATATAGTCCCCTCAGAAACGCTTTAAAAGCATCCCAAGCGGCATACAGTTCAGATTAGTCAGCGTGTCTCTGCCAGTAGGCCGATATTTCACTAGCAATTTTGATGCGAGAGGGAAAGATTCAGCCAAAGGGCATCAAGTTTCCATGGTGTTCTGGGTAATTACTTGCGGGCTTGACAGTTAAGCGAACCATTAGAGAGGGAATTGTCTAAAATACTTCTAGTTAAGTATTGCACTTCTTCAATATATTGGGAGGTAGATGTTCGTGCATTGACACATCTATTCTGGACAGATAATAGGCGAGTTTGGAGAAGCACGAAAATCTCTTTCAGGTTTCAAAGTATCCAGGGATCTATCCATCCTACTTCCTATAGAAGGTATATGAAGGAGGTATGTACACAGCTGCTAGGATAAATGTCAACTGAGAGATTTGGAATATATCAAAATACAAATCGTTCTTTTTGGTTAATTACTGAATCGATTAACTGAAAATTCGGGGGCGTGGCCAACGACCGGGATGCGAGGACGTGATTTGCCGGAGCTCCGTCCACACCGCACACATCCTCACTAGATCTTGCAACCCAGCGATCCTCAGGGGTCCCTTCTACCTCCCAGGCTCCTGGACTCTCGGCCACAGTAGGAGATGGTCAAATACGCCCTGCTATGGAGAATGCACCGGGATTCACGTTGCATTACGCCATGCAGCAGCTCCAAAATAAACACCGGCCAGCCTCATGCACACAAGCCCTGCCAGCCATCCTCTGCCTCCTCATCGCAGCACCATCCAGGGAAGGGTGAGTCACAGCACATTCCCACATGTAGCCCTGAGGAACCCCTCTTGTTCTCCCCCTCTGAAGACACTGATCCTGCAGGCCCTGCAGAGCCTACCTGGCACAGATCATGGAGGCTATACAGCACAGCCATGCTTCCCTCACTACCCAGAAGACCGTTTGAGGTGTAATAATTTGCGCTTCCTAAGGTTCCCGGAGGGTTCAGAGGGCAGGGCTCCTGAGGCGTTCATGGAACAATAGCCAACATCCACTTTTGGCTCCTCCACTTTTTCTCCATTATATGCCATTGAGTGAGCGCATAGAGTTCCTCTGCTCCCCCTGCCCCACCAGGTGCCATTCTTATCAAGCTACTACATTTCCAGGACAGGGAAGCGGGGGGGGGGGGGGAGATAGAGAGAATCCTTTAATGGTAATGGGATCACCATTTTTTCAGATTTCTCAGTGGCTACACAGAAGCAGGCGGCTACTTTTCTGGCCATTAAGATGACAGAGAGATGCACCTATCCTACGGCATGCTGTACCTGGTGCAGTTCATTTATCAAGGCAAGGCCTATTTGTTCACAGATGCAGCACAGAGTGGATTCCCTGGCACCTCCGGATAGAAGGAATCAGAATCGGAGATCCCGTCCACGCTGAAAATCACTACTTTGCATTATGGCTATTCACCTCTTGCTTGCAACCCCCCTCACTTGATCACTGTTAACATGAGGAAGTGGTGAACAGGACACCCCATTCCTTAATGTCCTCTCATCATCCATTATCAGAGTGAGGATAGGGGACACTTTAACATCTGCTACAGATCATTGGGGCAGTAGTTATTTTGAATGACTCCCAGTGATATTCTTCTGCTCCCAGTTGGGATTATGCTCCCGCTATGTCTGGAATTGTTCTCCTCAGAACCTGGGTTACCAACTACATTTTTGTTCTGCGGTCCTGGATGGCAGCCAGCTGCCTCAGACACTTTCTGTTTCTCAGGTTTTGTTGGCTGTGGGACTATATTAGATACCCCCTGCTTTGCAGTTTTAGTATGAAAGCTCTCATGTGTTTGGAAGCCGGGAGGGTTAGGGTGGTTTTGAATGTTGTGGGATCGCATGTTGGGGGGTTCCTTTTGTTCCCCCATTTTTTTTTTTGGTTCCTTCGTTTAATCATGCACTTTTTGGCCTAGTCGCCATTATTTTTGTCCAGGTACCATATACAGACGGCAAATTGTTATTTACACTCCACTCCTCGTGATGCATGGTTCTTCTTCCTTTGGATGACCCCAATGCGCCCCAAGGGTAAGTAAATAAGACTCCTGCTTACCTATGGCTAAGTTGCGCCTAATTTCATGGAATGTTAGGGGGCTTAACACCAAAGTGAAACGTTCACTAGTGTTTGATTACCTGTCTAGGCACAATCTGCATGTGATCCTTCTCCAGGAAACCCATCTACAGGGGTCTAGGGTCATGGTCCTCAAGAGAGCTAAAATAGCGTACGCCCTTTACTCCACATACTCTGCGTATGCCAGAGGTACATCAATCCTTATCCAAATCAGCCCGTCACCATTAAACATATTAAGCTGGACCCTAATGGCTGCTTTGTAATTCTAGAGCTAGAACTCCTTGGTAAACCCTATACGGTAACTAGCCTGTATGTTCACCCGCCCTTTACAAAACAATTTTTTTAACAAGTGATGGGCGTGCTGCTGGAAGGGCCCTTTATTGACAGCCGGTGATTACAATACAGTACTGGTCAACTCGTCTCCTCCCTGACCCAATTTGACTTGGAAGAGGTCTGGAGATGGAGGCATGCGGATGTGAAGGAGTTTTCGTGCCAGTCCGATTCTCATGGCCTCCCATCACGTATAGACCTGTGTTGAATGTCATCTGATCTAGAATAGAATATCTCCCCAGGGCAATATACGACCATTTCCCTTTGATGGTGGACCTCGCCCTGGATACATCTCCGCTGTCACGGACTTGAGTCTGGCTGAGATGAAATCCTACTGGATAACCAACAAACAAAGCGCCTTCATTCCTGTGGTATGGGATGCCTTTAAGGCCACTACACGAGGGTCCTTTGCAGCAGCTATTGGACGGGCCCGTAAGGCATCCCAGTCCAGATTGGTGGACGTGGAGAAGGAAGAAGGAACTTAGAGATGCAGAGGGCACATACTCTGCGTCTCCCATTCCTGATACGCACGCAGTGTGGCGAAATAGGGCCAGGGACCTGGAATTAGTACTTCTGGAGCGCACTCAGAAAAAAATTGCTAGACCAAAATCAAAAGGTGTTTTGAGTTTGGTGACAAGAATAGCCACCTGTTGGCCTATCTTGCCAGACCTGAATATCAGCCATGCAACATCCCGAGAACCACAAACTCTGAGGGCGCTGTAGTTGAGCAAAATAGCGAGATTATGGAAGCGTTTGTCTCATTTTAATCCACATTGTATGCCACTAGAGCACACTATACTATAGTAGAACTGGATGACTATTTGTCGCACATTTCTCTTCCGAAATTGGCGGATCATCATGCCCTTTTGCTTGATGCTCCTCTCACAACTGAGGAAAAAGAGGAGGCCATAAAATCATTTGCCAGAAATAAAACGCTGGGCTAGATGGTTTCCCCCATAGAGTGATATATGCAGTTTAGGGAAATGCTAATCCCCCCATTTGCTTTGGGTATACAATTTTGCCCTGAAGTCAGGACAACTTCTGCCCTCTATGTCAGAGGTGCTAATTGTTCTCATATCCAAACCTCACAAGGACCATCTTCTTTGTGAATCATATAGGCCGATCTCGCTCATTTTAGACGTTAAGATTTTGGCTAAGGAGCTCACCCGGAGATTGAACAGTCATTACATCCATTATTGGCGCAGACCAAACTGGATTCATCCCCTTTGACTTTGTCAAATGGCCATACCGCCTAGAAGTCCTGGCTAAATTTGGATTTGGAGACACCACTATTAAAATGGGTACAATTACTATACTCTTAACCTACTGCT
This sequence comes from Rana temporaria, assembly GCF_905171775.1. NCBI lineage: Eukaryota > Metazoa > Chordata > Amphibia > Anura > Ranidae > Rana > Rana temporaria. The sequence goes on from NC_053495.1 coordinate 139,213,362, forward strand.
AGACTGGAGGGGAGGAGCAACCCGAATTGCGAAACATACCTTACAATTACCTGCTCTCGAAGGGAGTCTGGACCTCCCCTGCTTACAAACCTACTATATTGCATCGCAGCTGGCGCACACGCATTGGTGTTTTTTTTATATTTTAATCTTTTATTTTACCACAAAAACAAAAAAGGTAAGGGAAATATCAACTTACATGTTATCACAACTTTAGTCCATCAAATATATATATATATTTACACTTTCCTCCCAGCCTTAATACATCTATATCAACAGAACAATCCACGATAGAACTATCTATATACTAACTTTCAATTATCTATATTCCCCTCTTTCACTATTGCCATGTTCCTGGGGCTTTTAAAGTATTGACTGATGGCTTCTCTCTATTTTTCCCTTCCCTTCCAATTTTCCTTTACTCCCAACCCCTAAATAAAACGAACAAAACACACAAACACCCCCAAAAAAAGGGAAGGGGGGGGGGGAGAAGAGTCCCTCCTTCCCCTTCCTCCAAAAGAGATGGAGGGGTTTGATCTCTACATTTCTCTATGTGCAGATCCATACCTCCTAATGGGTACCCCCTTACTCCTCAGGTGCCCCATCTAGTAGTCTCTTCCCCCGCCTCCGAATGCATAAATAAATTCCATCTCATCCATGTTTGATTGTACTGTTCTCTCTTATTTTGGGCTGAGAGGACCAAGTCCTCTATAGCCCCCCATTTCTCGTACCCTATTGAGCCACTCTGCAATTGAAGGTGGTCTAGAATCTCTCTACATACTACAAATCATTACTTCACTCCACGACTGACAGGCTTGGGGCTATTGAACGTAGATGGCTTTCTAAAATACCTGAGCTGACAGAGGACATCTGGAGGGAAGTTCTCCCCATCCAGGTTGCCTCTGTCATCTCTTCCTGTCACAAAGTCATCCAGACTAAATTGTTGTATAGGTCCTACTTCACACCTTGTTTGCGGTTTAAATTGCACAGACTGCCATCTCCACTGTGCTCTCGGTGCAGAATGGCTGATGGTACATTCTTCCATATGATGTGGGATTGTACTCCGATAAGAACGTTCTGGTCAGAGGTTACAGACTTTATTAGCTCCTTAACTCAGAAACCCAATATCTGTAACCCCATAATGTGCCTGCTAGGATACATTGATGACAAAATCTAAAAAAAAAAAAATGTACAATCTTTTATACGCATAGTACTATTTTATGAAAAAAAAATAACTGGAAGTCTCAATCCTCGCCCACTATAGCCTTCTGGCTTAATATCGTGAACCACGCTATACCATTGTACAAGATGACATATGAAGCTAGAGGATGCCCGAAAAAATTCTCTAAGATTTTAAATTCTTGGGTCAGCTCAGTGGAGTACTGCAACGCCTATTTTGTAATGAATGGATTACGACTATAACCCTGACTTATGTCTATTCTGCATGTGTCCTCGTACTCGCTGTGACTGGAAGATTGCCGAACAGTAATACGATTTATATTATGTTTTGTATCTGCTAACTGAATTTTAGATTGATATACCTTTTCTTTTTTTATGTACTGGGTGGAGCACTGTTGGCTCCAGATGTATACCTCTGTGTGTGTGTGTTTTTTTTCTGTTGTGCAAAAAAGCATATAAGGGGTGTGTATCTAAACTCAACCACAGCACCTGTGTATCAATACATAAAATACTGATGTATGTATTCTAGTGTGCAAGTGAAAACTTACACATACAAAAAAATATTTCATAAGTGTGAAAAAAAGTAAAATGTGTATAGTCCATAGGACAGTGCTGTATATCAAGGATCCTTAGAAGGAAGAAATAAACCCTTCACAAAAGTTCATATAGATATTCAGTGTCCCAATTATCCAATATAAAACAGTAAGATAACATTTCTGTGGATGTGGGAGATGTTCAGCAAACACGACACCCAGGAGAGTGACTCCAACACCAGGGAGGGGGAGAAATGAATACTCTTACCCCATATAATGAATGGACACACACACACATCAGCAGCGGTGGGTCAAAAAGGCAGTGACAGATGGTCTGAATCAGTGTCTGGATTTCAGGAGTTCCGGTATATTAAAACTGGTGACATTATCTGATCAGGTGCGAATACAAGTTTTCCTTCACAGGATTCCGACCTGCAGGTGTGCCTGAGAGGATCTGTCACTGCCTTTTTGACCCACCACCGCTGGCGTGTGTGTGTCCATTATATGGGGTAAGAGTATTCATTTCTCCCCCTCCCTGTGTTGGAGTCACTCTCCCGGGTGTCGTGTTTGTTGAACAATCTCCCACATCCACAGAAATGTTATCTTACTGTTTTATATTGGATAATTGGGACACTGATTTATATGAACTTATGTGAAGTGTTTATTTCTTCCTAAGGATCCCTGATATACAGCACTGTCCTATGGATTATACACATTTATGATTTTTATTTTTTTGTATATGCAAGTTTTTCACTTGCACACTAGAATACATACATCAGTATTGTATGTATTGATACACAGGTGCTGTTGTCAAGTTTAGCTACACACCTTATATGCTTTACTCCTATTATCAAATTTTTAGGCTTGGCTTTAATTAACAGTGTTGCATCTGTGTGTTTTTTTAGTTTTTGTTTACAATATGTCTTATTGTTCATGCTGGCTGCTATCATTTCCACATTAGTAGCGCAACTTTTTACACATACACTGTTTTGTAAAAAAAAAAAACAAATACAAATTTTACCTTTATATTTTTTTACTGAAAATCTAGGGAGCGATGTATCAAAACACTCACCCCCCTAGAATAAGGAGATATGAGTGGAGCGATACGCCCATCCCACCCATGCAGAACCCACACATGACAAAGTCCCTGGTGTCAGATGAGTTTCCTGCAAAACACACCGCAGGGAGGGGTTTCCTGAGAGCGGTGGACACCATAGTGTGCTTAAGGGGGTCATTCAGGCCCCTAATGTTCCTTGAGATAATGGAAGCATGGGTCATCATTAGGGCACACAATGGTATGATGTTGGTACTGTAAGCGTTCATACCAGGCCAGCCACCATGTCTTTGTGGAATGTGGCAGCCTGACGCTTCTAGGAGATTCAGAGAGTCCTGCTGGTTCCAAAGTACGTAGCAAGGTCTCGTATGTCGAGGACAGTCTCACACCTTTTCCATGAAGGCATGCAAGGACAAATAATATGTTGGAAACAATTTTTTTTTTAAACAGAACAAAAAAAAAAAGGTAAAATTGCAAAAAGGGGAACCCCTGGGAGTCCCACCCCTGTGGGAGACAGTTAGTGCCTCTCCTAAGAACTCGCGTTGGGCAGTGTTGGAGTCTCCCTTTCCCAGTAAGGCACAGGAGCATCAATAAAAAAAGGAAGAAAAAAAAATAGAGACAGTAACAACTGTATTAGAAGATTTAAATACAGTAACTAATTGAAGCTGAACTCTGGCTAATACTTATAATAAGCAGTTACTTCCCCTTTTGGGATAAAGGTTTTACATGCATAAAATAAAAGTTGATCATTGGAAGCAACCCTGCCAGTGTCTCATACCTGTAACTGCAAGAGAGCTTTTCTGTTGGAAAACAGACAGACAGACAGACATACTTGCTGGATCACCAAAAGAAAATGGGCCAAAAAAAAAAACAAAAACGCTTTTTTTTCCTATTACAAGGGATGTTTATATTTCTTGTAATAGGAATAAAAGTGGACACCATTTTTTTTTTTAAACGGAAGTAAAAATATATAATTTTTTAATAAGAAAAAAATGTAAATAATTTTTTAAACACGCCCCCTGTCCCGCCAAGCTCGCGTGCAGAAGCAAACGCATACGTGAGCAGCGTATGCATATGAAAACTGTTCAAAGCACACAAGTGAGGTATCGCCTCGATCGGTAGAACAAGAGAAATAATTCTAGCCCTAGACCTCCTCTGCAACTCAAGACATGCAACCAAGCGTGACATGTTGGGTATCAATTTAGTCGACGTAACATTATCTTTCACAATATAAAAAAAATAAAAAAAATTGAGCCAGTTTTACTGTCTTATTCAATTTAAAAAAGTTTATTTTTTCCCCAAAAAATATGGTGTGATAGAAAGTATTGCAATGGTCGCCATTTTATTCTCTAGGGTGTTGGAACCCCAAACATTATATAAACATTATATATTTGTATATAAATCATGTTTTTAACATATAAACACCAAATCTCAGGAAGAGGCTCGGTCATTAAGTGGTTAAAAGGTTAAATTCACATTTGGAACATATTGCATGTTAAATTCGTTTTTAGGGTGGAATGTGTAACAAGTTGCAGCATCTGCAGCCTCATCCCCTTTCCCTATGACAGCGAGCTGGGGATCTTCTCTCTGCACCCGCTGTCAGAATTTGACAACAGTGTGGCCATGCAGACCTCCGCCTATACAGCCGCATCATTTATTCAAAGTTATCTGTGCATTTCAGCTGCTCCCAGCTATCCTGAGAGTCTGCAGAAGCTGTACTCTGCACCTGTGATCTGCCGATCGCAAGTGTAATGTTCTGCAGGCTTTTAAAAAAAAAAAAAAAAAATTGTAAAAAAGGTGTGTGCCTTTCCGAATCATGATAAATCAAAATTTACCACAGGTGTGGACTCCAATTAAAAAAAGGTGTAAAAACATCTCGGCAACAAATCGAGAAATAGGAGGCACCGGAGCTCAATTTCAAGTGTTGTTGCAAAGGGTCTAAATATTTATGCCAATGTAATGTTTCAGTTTTTCCTTTTTCATACATTTGCAAACACTTCTAAAATTCGGTTTCCACTTTGTCATTATGGGGTACTGAGTGTAGATTAATTAGAAAAAAAAAGTGAAGGGGGTCTGAATACTTTATTAATACACTGTACAACAAACCTAGAAGGTAGAGGTAATGTCTTTGTACACAGCAGACTTTTACTTTTTTTTTTACTGGAGTTCTGCTTTAAACTCACTTTGTAACAGAGTTCTAAATGTCATTGGAGCTTTAACACCATCCTTACTTCTGTAGTGCATGTTTAAAGTTGTTCCGTCAACAACTAAAAGTAACGTATGCTATGCTTTGAAGAAACAAAAAAGTGTTTCTACAGACACAATCACATGACAGCAGAGTTGCCACCGTCGGTTAGATTTCTCACACTTCATCACAGCAGATGCTATTCTTTTACACAGCGCTTCTAAAAATGTCACTGCTGTCACACAGCTGACAAAGACAAATGGAATTTACAAAAAGTGACATGGAATACAATCCCTAGTGTCAATCACAAGGGTGATCTGGTCAGCTCCATACTAGCCTTTGAACACTCACCAAAGCCAATAAAAACACAACATTTGTTTGAAAAAAATTCTGCCAACTAAGAGCCCTTTCACACTGTGCCTCCCATAGCGTCGGTGCTAAAAAAACGCTATTTTTACTGCCGATGCTATGGGTGAATTTCGACCGCTAGCGGGGCGCATTTACCCCCCCCCCCGCTAGCAGCCAAGAAAGGGTTAAGCAGCGGAGGAGTGGTAAACACACCGCTCCAAAGATGCGGCTAGCAGAACTTTTTTTTACCGTCCTGCTATCGCACCGCTCCAGTGGAGTGAATGGGGACAGATTTTTAAGGGAGTATTGCAGGCGCTATTTTTAATACTATAGCGCCTGCAATATGCTCCAGTGTGAAAGGGGTCTTAAAGAGTAACTGTACTTCTGTTGAGAAAAAAATAAAACATTTCCCCTCTGGGTGATCTATGTACATTGTGGGGATTTTAACACACTTTGTTGCAGAGTCCTACCTTTTGTTATTCTGAATGAATAGCTAGCTGTTGGTTTGTCTGTCAATGTGGAAAGTGAATCTGTATGGGAGTGGTTTTATAAATACAGTATCAGTTAGCTGCTGCTCCTGCATGGCTCTAATGAGGAAAGTGGAATAGTCTGCATTCCTTTGTATGCGATTTCCCTTTGGGAGTATCTCACCAAAATGCAGACTTCTGGGAAAATAAGCAAGCCAATCACACAAAAAGGAAACTACATTTACAGATGGTGTACACAACGCCTACAGGTAGCCATAAGGCATTGAATTTTACTGAAATCTACACAGGTGCAAATAGAAAAGGAAAGGTCATCTTTAACCACTTTCCAACTAATACTAATACATCATGTTTTTGACGTCAAATACCAGGGTTACAGCTGAAGCTAGATGCCATAACAAAGTTAGGCGGCCGGCTTTCCGATAATTGTGATCCCAACTGTTATTCTCTAGGGCAGTGATGCCGAACCTTGGCACCCCCAAATGTTTTGGAACTACATTTCCCATGATGCTCATGGACTCTGCAGTGTAGCTGAGCGACATGGGAGATGTAGTTCCAAATCTCTGGGTGCCAAGGTTCGCCATCACTGCTCTAGGGTTTCTTCTAGAATAAAATATATATATTACACAGTATATATATATATATATATATATATATATATATATACATATACATATACATATACATTACACACACACATACACACACATGCATAAATGTTTTGTTAACTTGCAAGCAACAAAATGTGTGTGCAACAAAAAGGCTGTGTCAGCAAGTGGTTAATAACATTCAATTACAATACGACTTGTGTCGTGTGTGTATATAATTTTTTTTTACGAAAGTGGAGTTACCTTAAAAGCAGAGGCCCAGGCAGAAATTTAAATCTGCAATCCAAAGAGCAAGTTCCATATAATGGAGAAAAGAGTGGCCAACCTGATAAAAGCTAAATTTTATATAACAATGTACTACTTAGAGCTGCATGATTAATCGTTAAAAGATCGCAAACTCGATTCTCTCCCCCCCCGCCCCCCCATTTTGACACTAGAGAATAAAATGGCGGTTGTTGCAATACTTTGTGTCACCCTGTATTTGCGTAGCGGTCTTTCAAAACGCATTTTTTGGGGAAATAAAATACACTTCAATAAAAAAAAAAAAAAAAAAAAAAAAAACAGTAAAGTTAGCCCAATTTTTTGTATAATATGAAAGATGTTACGCCGCAAGAATCGTGATCTTTATTCCAAGCAAAAAAATAGTGATCCTCATTTTAGCTAGAATTGTGCAGCTCTACTACCACTTCGTTTTTTTGGTCCGTTAAATATATAAAATGTAAAAAGTTTATATTCATTAGACCGTCGGATACATTTTTTTTAAATGCAGGTTTCCCTGGAGTCTAGATTTAAGAAAGCCAAAAACGGTGTTGGAACCAATTTTCTGGCTTGGAATAAACATATTGCAAGAGATGCAGACTACGTCAGAACTCCTGAACTAAATATTTGTTCTAGGTCAGTATTCAAAAAGTATTAAAGCCTAAAGGCTGGTGGCCACTGGTAACTTTCAAGGATAAATCCTTTACCATCCAAACAAGTTTTTTTTTTAGTAGACCAGAATATTAGAGAATATGCTAAGGTACTAGAACGTTACCAAAGCCGCAGTGTAACCAGAGGGTAGCAGGAACTGTACCAAAGTAAAAAAAAAAAAAAACACTTTATACCCAGGTGCCTGGTACTTGTTGTTAGAAACAAATAAATACATTATGGAGGAGTTATAAATGTATGTAGAACAACCTCTGTATGCAAAAGGCGACTTCAGTTACTGACATCATATTAAAAAGACTTCAGGATTTTACCCCCTTCATGACCAGACCATTTTTTGCCATTTAGCATTGCGCTACTTTAACTAGCGATTGCACGGTCATGCAACACTGTAGCCAACAAAATACATTTTTGTTTGGGATTCGATTGCCACTGGGTTTAATTTTTTCGATATAAAAAATAAATACATTTTATAACAATAAAATCAAAATTTCTTCATAAATTTTGCCGAAAATCTATTCTGCTACATGTTTTTGATAACCACTTGCAGACCACCCACCGTACAGATGCTCTGTGCCAGATCACGCATCTAGCACGTGATCTGACACCTCCGGGTCTGGGGCACGCGCCCCCCCCCCGATTCTACACAACGGGAGCTGATCGGCGGGTACGGCAGACTGTCAGTCGGCACCTGCCGATTCTTCGTTACACAGGCAGAATGGCAGTCTGCCTATGTAAACAGGGCTTGCCATTCTGCGAGTAGCGAAGGCATGGATCCTGTGTTCCTGTAAAACAGGAACACCGATCCAGGTCTTCCACTAGTAAAATCACCTTCCCCCACTACACTGAAATAGACTAGGCACATGGTTAACCCTTTAGATCCCCCAATGTTAACCCCTTTCCTGCTAGTGCCATTAGTACAGTGAGCAAATAAATGGACGAGAACTGGACAGCCGCACTCCAAAATCACTTAAAAAAGTTGTCTTTTTATTTTTCAACTGCACAAACAGTCACTGCAAACCAACAAGATACAGTATGGCCGACGCGTTTCACACTTACAGTCAGTGCTTAGTCATAGTACAGTGACAGTGCATATTTGTTTAAGCACTAATCACTGTATTTGGGTCACTGGTCCCCAAAAAGTGTCAGTGTCTGTTTTGTCTGCAGTCTCGCTATAAGTTGCCAATTGCCGCCATCACTAATAGAAAATAAATAAATAAAAAAGGACCTACATTTTATTTGGTACAGTGTCGCACAAACACGCAACTGTCAGTTAAAGTAACGCAGTTGGGAGGAGTGGCATCGGCGGGAGGACAAGCCGGGAGCGGACGCGGGAGCAGACAGGGTAACCTAAACCCTATCTTCGTACTATACTTTCTTTCTTCCCTTCCTCAGGTTTTCTCTTCTCTTTTTCTCTCAGACTATTGTTACGTGGTTACATGCGATACTAAACTGTAGAATACAGCAGGTTACGCTAGGTTTACTGATATAGACACCAAAGGAGCCAGCCATTTTGGTTCAGCCTCATTGACTGATGGTACCTCCCGTCCTGCGGTTACTGCAGGTGGGACTTGTGTTCATACTCCTAGATACATGTTTGCATTGATCCTTTTCTTTTTGTTTTGTACTGACTGTATTTTGCTACAAATTGTGAACTACCTTATATAAATAAAAAACTGTTATTTGAAAAAAAAAATAAAGTATGCAGTGCCTTAATCGCAAAAAATGGCCTGGTCATAAAAAGGAGTAAATCTTCCAGAGGTCAAGTGGAATAAAAAAAAAATAATTCCAATAAGTGTATACCGATTGTAGGTGCTATAACTTTCACGCAAACCAAATTATGGTATGTACAAAGGGTAAATAAGTATCAAACATTTTTCTAGGTAATTAGATTTCTAAAAGGTGCTATTGACATGAAATGTTCAGCACATGTATGTAGCAACCTATGCAATCCATACATACAAAAATAAATAAAAATAAGTTCAGAAATTAAGTTGTGTAATAAAATTGAATGACACAGGGAAAAAAACATTTTTAAACACGCTACAAAATCCTTTGCTTCAAGACGCCTCCTGTATGGAGAAACTAGTCGCATGCATTGCTTAGGTGCGATTTTGGCTCATTCTTCCACACAGTCTTCAAATCTTGAAGGTTCCGTGAGAGTCTATGAATTCTGATCTTTAGTTCTTTCCATAGATTTTCTATTGGATTTAAGTCAGGTTTTATTTTCTTTGAAACCAATTAAGAGTTTCTTTGGCTTTGTGTTTGGGATCATAGTCTAGCTGAAATGTCCACCCTCGTTTAATCATCATCCTGGTAGATGGTAGCAGATTTTTTCTATCAATAATGGCCCAGATTCAAGAAGCAATTGCGCCCGTGTAACCATAAGTCACACGGCGCAATTGCTTACTTGCTCCGGTGTAACGAGTGCTCCTGATTCAGGAACCTCGTTACACCGACTGCAGCCTAAAATCTGCGCGGCATAAGGCACTTATGCCTCGCAGATTTTAGGCTGCATTCTTGTGCATTCTTGTGCTTGCCGCTAGGGGGCGCTCCCATTGTGATCAGCGTGTAGTATGCAAATTGCATACTACCACTGATTCACAAGCTTGAAGTTTCCGTACGGCAACTTTAGCGCAAGGCTGCCCCTTCTCATAGTAGGGGCAGCCAATGCTAAAGTATAGCCGGCCTTCCCGCGCCGTGAAAGTTGCCCGACGGAGCATGCGCTGTACGCTCGGCGCGGGAGCGCACCTAATTTAAATGATTCCCGCCCCCGGCGGGATCATTTAACTTGCGCGCGCTTACGCCGGGCAAATTTGCCGGCGCGCCCTCGCAGTTCACGGAGCTACTGCTCCGTGAATCGAGGGCAGCGCAAAATATTTGCGGGGGCGCAGGGCAAAATCGTTGCCCTGCTCCCCCGCAAATATAGCGCAAGCTATGCCGAATCTGGGCCAATGTCTTTTCCATTCATCCTTCCTTTAAAACGATATGAAGTTTGCCAGCACCGTATGCTTAAAAACAGCCCCAAACCATGAGGTTCCCACCTTCAAACCTCACTGTTGATATGGTGTTTATGGGGTGAAATGCAGTGCCATTTGACCTCCAAACAGGCGTGTATTAATTATGGCATCCAAAGAGTTCAATTTTGGTCTCATCTGACCCAACTATATTCTCCCCGTATTTTACAAGCGTGTCTAAATGTTGTGCAGCAAACTGTAAATGAGCTTCAACATGCTTTTTCTTCAGCAGTGGGAGTCTTACATGGCAAATGTGTACACAGGCCATGGCGGTTGAGTGAATTACTTATTGTCATCTTTGAAACAATTGTACCTGCTAATTCCATGTCTTTCTGAAGCTCTCCACAAGTGGTCCTTGGCTCTTGGGCTCGTCTGAAAATTCTTTTTACTCTTCTGTCATAAATCTTGAAGGAGCACCTGGTCGTGGCTGGTTTATGGTGAAATGATGTGCTTTCCACTTCCGAATTGTGGCCCTAACAGTGCTCACTGGAACATTCAGAAGTCTTTCTGTAACCAATGCCATCAGTATGTTTTGCAACAATAAGGTTGTAAAGGGAGAGGGGGAGAGAGAGGGAGAGGGAGAGGGGGAGAGGGAGAGGGATCTTTGACTTTACCCATCATGAGAGGTTTATGCGACACCTTTTTATAGGCCATCATTTGAGCCTGAACCAACCAGCCATGCCTTCTTGCACCTCCCTTTCTTCATGTGTTCAATAGTTTTTCCCTGTGTCATTCCATATTATTATACAAGATTTATATATCGCCAACAGTTTTCGCAGCGCTTAACAAAATCAGGGAAGACAGTACAGTCACAATACAATTCAATACAGGAGGAATCAGAGGGCCCTGCTCGTTAGAGCTTACAGAAGGTTCAATACCTTTTCCCTGTGTCATTCCATTTTATTACACATAAAACTAAAACTTCTGAACACTTGTTTTGGTTTCAACATATTCTATGTAGGTTTTCTTTGTATGTATGGGTTGCAAAGGTTGTTACTGACCTGTGGTGAAAATGTCATGTCACTAGCATCTTTCAAAATATATTCACCTAGAAAAATGTTGACATTTATTTTACCCACTGTATACTGTAACTTTTATATACTAAATGGTGGCGATCAACGACTTCTAATGGAACTGCGGCGGCAGGAGAAACCACACGGTAATTTTAAGGGCCTTATATGCATTGGGGGGGGGGGGGGGATTGAGTAGATGCCCTGTGCCGTTTTTGTTTATTTCTTATTGCTGGCATTCGCAAGTCGCATTTGTATCATGCAATTGTGACTTTAAACTTGACTTTTGAGGGTTTACATTGAATCTATAGACCTCAAGTCGCATGAAAGTCAGACCAAAGTACTGCAGGATCAGGTCAGAAGTTACTCACGGAGAAAGTTGACCTCGGTGGTTTCCGTTTCCGGGGGGAGTGGTCTGAGTATGGAGGAGTGAGGAGGAATGTGAGGAGGAATGTGAGGAGCCCCTAGCGCGATCCCTGCGTGCACCCGACAGTTGACCGACAGTGGATTGAAGCACCTTAGAGCGATCTAGTGAGAGCGGCCAGTATTTGCATAGGGCGCGCCGTGGCCAAGCAGACCGTTCGTCCCAGTGAGTGCAGCCCGCATCGGCACATGTCGCGTCGCGGAAGACGACCCGGAAGGAATACCCGAGCACCAAGCGTACAAGCTCACTCATACATTACCCGCTATCTCAGGGCGAAGACGGACGCTGCGCTGCAGTCTGCTGCGGACGCCAGGAATACCACCAGCACGAGAGACCAGCAGGAGACGGCAGCTGCTGGAAGTACGATGGCGTGTAGAAGAGACTCCCTACCAGAGGTATCGTCTCCAGCGGCTGCGGTGACACCCACACAGAACAGAGGTATGTCCAGGGGGAGAGACCTCTCCACGGAAGCAGAGACTAACAAGCTGCGGGTGACAGAGGTATGTTTGGGTTATAACAACATGGTCCCACAGTTACAGGAGATACAGGAGGAGAAGGGACAAGAGACCAGAACTGATATGGAGCAGCTAAGAGCACTTATACAGGCTCTCCCCACAAAGGAGGACATACAGACTATGACTAAAGGTATTATGGGTGCACTGAGAGAGGAAATAGAGGAAGTTCGTGCTGGGGTAGCAAAGGCTGAGCTTAAAGTTACAAACTTAGAAGAACTAAATTGCAGACTGGAGCAGAGAGTGGTGAATATGGAAGAGGAGCTCATGAGACAGCATCAACAGTTGGCTGCGATACAGCTACATTCTGAGGAGGCTGAGGACAGAAGTAGGCGGAATAACATCCGAATTAAGGGGGTCCCTGAAAATTTGGAGGGTCCCGCTCTGAGAGAGGCGGCCATGTCCATATTTAATCAAATCCTGAACAACCCTGCTGATACACCAATTGAACTGGACCGAGTCCATAAAGTCCCTACTCTTCGTTCCCCAACCCAAGGAGGCCCTAGGGATGTGGTGTGTAGAGTACATTTCTTCAGGGTAAAGGAAGACATAATGCGAGCTGCATGGAATGAGGGAGTGATAAAATGGGAGGGTGGTGACATACAGGTCTATCCGGATCTATGTAGGCTCACAAAATGGAGAAGACGACTGTTAAAACCTCTGCTGGAACACATACGCCTTAAAGAAGCTACATACCGATGGGGATACCCTCTGGCAGTGATCGTAAAAAAAGCAGGGCAGAACTTCAATTTAAGGTCCCCCGCACAATTAACAGAACTATTTCAGTTTCTGGGAACAGATCCTATTGAGGTCCCAAATTGGTTAGAATCACCCATACTGATGGATCGATACTAGCTCTAAGAGATAAAGGGGGCTGGGGATCGTAACAATGGGCTTATGGGAAGATAGGAGGAGAAACCCCCATGGAAAGGGAGAAGAGAAGGAATAATGGATGGCTCTTGGACATCTCACCCCCATATGCTTTCTTTTTTTTTTTTTTAAGGGGGCCTGAACTAGATTGTCGGGACTTTGCCTGTGTTTCTTTTTTGTGTTTTTCTTTTTTTTTTTGTTCTCGGGGGGGGGGGGGGGAGGGGGAGGGTGGAGAGGGACCCAGAATACTGCTGTGTACCGGTCAAATATAGGTAGATATAAGTGAAAGTGAAAATGAAAATGAAAATGAAATGAGGGGCTAAGGTCCAACAAGTAGTTTGGGAGAGATAGGCAGGCACCACTCCCCCCTCCTCCCCCCTCCTTTTTTTTTTTTTCTTTTGGAGGGGAGCATGGGGGAGCGAAAAAATAGAGGAAAATGTTAGACTGACCTCCCATGAAGGGGCGCTTTGGTGCCACAAAGATTAATAGAAGATTAAATGCCCCATCTGAGGCCTAAGAGGGGAGAGGGTGGAGAGAGGGGGGTAATAGGAGGTGTATTTTTTTTTTTTTTTTTGGGGGAGGAGGGGCGGTTTGTTGTTATAGGGGGGGGGGAAGGGGTTTCATTTTCCCAGGGAGGTTAAAAGAGGGGGTCAAAGGTTTGTGGAAAAAGAGGGGGGGGGGAGATCTGGGGGGAGGTAAAATAGCACCATAGGGGTATAAAGGGGTTATAAAATAAGGGTTGCACAAAAGTGATATTAAAAATTAACTCAAATATAATCACAAGGATAAATGGGGCATTTTTTGCCCCCTTTTATGTGTGTGTTGTCTTGTCTTTTTTTTTTTTTTTTTGCGGTGAGATAAGGCAAGTATCCAAGCCTTCACCAAAACACATTTTTGTGAAAGCATGGGCACGGGGATAGTAGAGATAGGGAATAGATAGGATATAGGGGTAAAAGGGGCTTGGGCCAAAGTGGGGCTGGGAAGGGGGGGAATTAAAAGGTTTGAAGGTTTGAAGGCCAGGCTCTCAGACGGTAGTAAAATATCTTTTCTTTTTTTTGTATTTTTTTAGTACTTTTTTTTTTTTTTCTTACTGTGTTTTGTATTAATATACCCTGGAATTGTACCTCTTAATGAGGACTAAGAATAAGATAGAATAAGGTAGAAACAGGGTTCTAAGCTATGATGTACGATGCCGATGAGGAAATGTTTATAGAAGTTTATATATGCTAGAAGAAGCTAATATGTCAAAAGGATGAGATGCAAAATGTTATTTTCCTTCTATAGCATACAGGAACTTATTTTTTTGAGGGGAGGAGGAGGGGGGGTGAGGTGTGGACCCCGAGAGGAGGAGGAGGGGAGGAAAGGCATATATACTCTTTTTTCTTTGATCTCTGTATTTGCCTTTTTCTCTCTTCTTTCCCCTCCCTCTCCCCTCTATGTCTCCCCTTTTTTTTTTTTCTTTTTTTTTTGGGGCTCGCTTTGTGGAACCTATGGGCGGAGATCGTCAGAGGGGGGTCTTCTGAATAAAGGGGTATCTCTAAAGCGGGGGTGAAGAGATACATGGTCAATATAAGGTCAATGTGAAATGAATAAGGGGGTGCGCGCGGGCAAACGCGGGGGAGCTCCTGACGCGTTGTCCTCGCTCTTTTCTGCACATACACTCTCCCCACTAAAAACGCCTCTCCTCCAGTTGGAGGAAGACCGGAGGCGTTAAACAAAGGGAAAGGGATTTTTTTCCCCTCTCCCTGGGTTTGTTTTTTATTTATTTATTTATTTTTTCCCGTCCCTTCCGAGTCCAACGGTGATCCGCCCCCAGAGTAGTGGGGGATCGCGGGTTGGAGCTGCAGGGGAGGGGAAAGGAAAGGAAATTACTCGGGCACTGGGGCGTGTGACCAGTCCTCGAAATACGGGGAATAGGGGTAGGGGGGTTCTTTTTTTTTTTGTTTTCTTTTTCTCGTCTAAAATCGGGGTCGCGGCCTCTCTTTCTCCCCCTTCTCCCCCTTGCATCCTCCCCTCCTCCTCAATATTTTAGAATCCCCTTGTGAGGTTAAAGGGTAATCCCCTACATTAGAGCAGAAAGATGATAAAAATGGATATAATTAATTTTACATCATATAATGTCAAGGGCTTAAATAGCCCAGAAAAACGTACTAAATTAATGGCAGAACTCAGCAGGATTAAGGCACAGGTAACTTTTTTACAAGAGACCCATTTTCGAAAAGATAAAATACCCAGATTGGGTAATCAAAGTTTTCCGATTGTATACCATGGTGCCTCGCAAACATCTAAGGCGAACGGGGTGGCAATCTTGCTCTCAAAACAAATGATCTGGAAAGAATCTAATGCAATTACGGACGACGTAGGCTGGATGCTAATAGTAAAAGGGGAGTTAGGGAACCAAAAAGTTACTCTGGTGAACTTATATCTACCAAATGAAGACCCTACAGTTGCACTGGAAAAATATTTGGAAGTGGTACAACAACATAAAGAGGGGTTCCTTATCATGGGGGGGTGATTTAAATATAGCATTAGACCCAGCTATAGATGTATCAAAGGGAGTGTCTCATATCTCCAATACAAAATTACGGAAAGCAAGGTGTCTATTGAAAGAAACTCAGGTAATAGATAGCTGGAGGATGACCCATCCGTATGATAAGGACTACAGTTTTTTTTCTGCGAAACATAAGACATATACAAGGATAGATTATGTCTTTATAGATCAGAACATTCTTTCACGACTACGAGGTGCAGCAATAGGGTCTTTTACGATATCCGATCATGCGCCAACCAACTGTAGTATAGAATGGGGAGAGAGGGGGCCACGAGAATGGAATTGGAGAGTCAATGAGACACTCTTAAAAGACCCGGACTATGAGAAGCAGATAGCTCGGGAATTAGACAATTTCTTCTCTACTAACGACTCAGATGAAACGCTGCCTATGAGTATTTGGGAAACACATAAATGCTACCTGAGAGGGGTGCTAATTTCATTGGGAGCGCATAGAAAACGTACTCTGAGTGCTAAACTGGACAGTCTGCTGGGGGAAATCCAACTTCTGGAAACAGCACATAAGAAATTACAGACGCATCAGACAGGGGAGAAGTTGGCGGGTCTGCGGGAAAAATTAAATCTCATGTTAACGGACAAAGCAAAAGCCAAATTGAGTAGGTGTAAAAGAACTTTTTATGAATACGGGAATAAACCCAGCAGATTACTGGCGAACGCACTTAGAGATACGAGAGCCCGCAACCAGATCGAAAAAATTAGAACGCAGGGGAATGTGCTGGTGAGCTCAACGCAGCAAATAGCTGAAGCATTTAGAGAATATTATTTAAACCTATATAATTTGGAGAGGCAGGGTGGAAGAATTAATACTTCAGAAAGGGAGGAAAGGGCCAAGGAATATCTAGTGTCTTCAAAAATGCCAAAGATACCTATAGAAGAAGCAGAGAAGATAGATGGCCCGATCACAGTTGAAGAATTTTTGGGAGCCCTAGGAGCATTAAAAGCGGGAAAGGCGCCGGGTCCTGACGGATACACCTTGCGGTACTACAAAATCTTTGCGGAAAAACTGGCGCCTAGGTTCGTCGCGGCTTTCAATTCGATCCGCGAAGGACAGAGGATGCCAGCTGAAACCTTAATGGCCGAGATTGTAGTGATTCCCAAGGATGGGAAAGATCCCGCCGAGTGTTCAAGCTACCGGCCAATATCTTTGCTAGACGTCGATTTAAAGATTCTGGCGAAGATACTGGCAGACAGACTGTTGACGTATGTCCCCGCACTGATACACCCGGATCAAGTGGGTTTCACCCCGGGCAGAGAAGGTAGAGAGAATACCCAAAGGATAATTAGCACAATATATTTAGCACAACAACGCCACCAGTCTGCAGTTTTGATATCCGCTGATGCGGAAAAAGCCTTTGACAGGGTGGAATGGGGATATCTAAAAGCCATGCTATCACATATTGGTTCGGGGAAGGGCTTACTGAACTGGGTCACAAGCCTATACTCCTGCCCATCGGCAAGAGTGAGGATTAATGAGAAAAAATCAGACCCCTTCCCTATCCATAATGGAACCCGACAGGGATGCCCCCTATCCCCAATTATATTTATCCTTTCTTTGGAGCCCTTTTTAAGAACTATTAGAGCAAACAGAGACATAAGGGGTATACGGGTTGGGGAAGACGACTATAAGGTGGCAGCTTATGCTGATGATCTACTGTTCACCTTAACGTCCCCGATAACATCGCTCCCTTGCTTATTAGCAGAGATAAAAAGATATGGAAAAATTTCCAATTTTAAAGTTAATTACAACAAATCGGAAGCAATGGGAGTTGAGGTGAACAGTGGATTACGGCATCAATTAGCCGGTAGCTTCTCTTTCAGATGGACAGATTCCCATGTGGAATATTTAGGGACGAAGATACCAAGGAAATTGGGCAGGATCTTTGAATTAAATTTTCTACCCCTAATAAAACAAATAAAGTTAGACTTACTAAAATGGGATAAAGAAACATTCTCATGGTTTGGCCGAATAAATATAATAAAAATGAATACGATGCCAAGGCTAATCTACCTATTGCAGACCCTTCCCATAACATTGCCGATGGGATTCCTGAGAGACATACGAGCGAAGTTTATGAAGTTTATTTGGGCTGGAAAACCGGCCAGAGTCCGGAGAAATATATTGACTCTACCCAAAGAAAAAGGAGGAGTGGGCCTCCCAGATCCAACGGGGTACTATGAGGCCTCTCACCTAGCACGAGTAGTGGACTGGTGCACACAACAGGATGATAAACCCTGGGTCAATCTGGAACAAGAAGTCAGCAGTATCCCTATAGAAGGTCTGGCGTGGTTAGGGGAGAATAAGATACCTCAGAGTGCAAAGAAACATCCGATGATAAAGGATACACTTTATCAGACGGGTATGTAAGAATACGAATCTGGTGAAATGTATCGGCCCTATGACACCTATCCTGGGAAATCCGAGCTTTGTGCCAGGGTTAAAAGACCGATATTTCAATAACTTGAGACGGAAGGGAGCCAGTAGGCTGATACATTTCATGAGAGAGAATCACGTAATGCAGAACGAAGAGTTAGAACTGGTATATGGAGAAGATATAGACATATGGAGACGTAATCAGTTGAGAACGTTTTTAGGATCTCTGAAGATCCATGAGGTAGAAATAGGGACCCCGTCTAAATTTGAGGAAATCTGTCTAAAAAAAGAACCATCGAGACATATGCTATCATATATGTATACTTTATTGATCGAATCAAATGCACCACAAGAGCTTGTTTTCATACAGGCATGGGAAAGGGATCTGGGCATCAAGCTTTCAGACACTCAGAAAAATAAGATCTTTGCATTTATACATAAAGCCTCAATCGCATCTAGGTACCAGGAGGGGGGATATAAAGTTATGACAAGGTGGTACAGGACACCAACAATACTAAATCGTTTTTTTCCCAACACGTCTAAAACTTGCTGGAGATGTCAGAAAGAGGAGGGCACCATGGTACACATATTTTGGGAATGTCTGGTGATAAGAGAATTCTGGAGGATGGTCTCGGAGACAATCCGGGAAATTACCGGGATAAATTTAGGAGACAGACCTGCGGCATTCTTGTTACTCGACATTCCCATATCAATGGAAAACTATAAACAATCCCTATTACGTCATCTGATAACAGCCGCAAAGGCGTGTATACCAATCCTATGGAAGAGTACCGCCTCCCCAACAAAACTGCAATGGCTTAGCAGAATAAATGAGATACAGATGATGGAAAACCTCACAATGGGAATACAGGAACGAGAGGAGACTTATTGGAGGACTTGGACTCCATACATTGAATATAGGGAGCGGAGCTTATAGGGGGGGAAGGGGGAGAGACCAGGGTTGAACGGATGCATTTTTTTTTTTTTTTTTGGGTGGGGAGGGAGGATTTAGGGTGGGTGATTAATATCTCCTCGGGCTCAGAACACCCTTCCGAGGATAGCAGACGAAAATAGTGGGTCCACGAAGGATAGGGGACCTGGGCCAGTATAGAGGAGATTAGAAATGAAATAGGAGGCTGTAATATAGAGTTTATGAGATGCTAAGGTGAAGATTTCAATGAATGTTATAACGATGAAGATATTGTAAAAGCTGTACCTGTTGTTTTATGTCTGTGGAAGGAACAGAGGAAAAGAGAAAAAAGATATATAAAATAAAGAATTATAAAAAAAAAAAGAAGTTACTCACAGGTTGCAGCATCAACCCAGGAAGCCACTAGGTAGTGTAAAGTTTGCAGTGTGCAGGCTCCACCTCATCACACCGCTAAAGTCTCAATTCAAAACAGCACTGCTGTATATAGGTCAGCATGTGTCCTTATGAGTTGCTCCTTTGGCAGTGCGTTGGGTTTAAGCCTGCGAACTACAAACATTACACTACCCAATGTCTCCCACGAAAGCCTTTTTTCCCCAGGGATAGACTCCTCACAACAGGGACTGGAAGGAACACGTGCCCATATATGGTGGTACTGCCCCTTGATACAACTATTCTGGAGGGAGATATTGAAAATGATAGAAAAGATCAGTGGAATAAAGGTCAAACAAGACCCCTGGAGATGCTCGTTTCACTCCACAGGGGAATGAAGAAAAAAAATATAGAACAACAATGACCCCATGGAGCGAAAGCTCTAAAACCGAGATATTGGAAATCAAAAATTCTGTCAGTAAAGGAGTGGTTAAGGGAGGTGGATAAAAATCGAACTGATGGAGGAACAGATTTCCATACAAAATGACTACAGATCGAGATTCAATAGAATATGGAGGGGGTAGAATGAGTTCAAGCAGTTGGAGATCTATTTGAATATTATGACAGACTGAGAAGCAACCTTGAGGGGAGGGAGCTTTTTTTTTTTTTTTTGGAATAGAATTGCACAAAGTAGATCCACAGGAGAGGTGGGTAATTGGGGTGGAGGGTGGGGGATGATCTCTCCCATACAGAGACACACATATATTTTGAGCATTTCCCCCCCCCCCCCACCCTTCTTAGAGACACGTGTATATCACAAGCACAGGAATATAAATATTAGGGATCCCCCTAATCACATGATTTAAATCTCAGAAAAAAAATAATAATTTGATTTTTTGTACTCACCGTAAAATACTCTTCTCTGATGTCCATGGACGGACACAGCTCCTTAAATCTTGACAAGTGGGTTATGTTCCCTGTTCACAGGAGAGGACTAGGCAGAAACATGTTCGACAATTAAATACATGTTACTTTAACAGAGTTGAACAGCCCTGCCCAGGGGGCGGTCCCTCCAGACATAACCCTCCTCCCTGCAGTATGCAGCCTCAGTTCGTAACAAGCAGTACAAACCTAAAAAGGAGGGGTGGGAGCTGTGTCCGTCCATGGACTCAGAGAAAAGGATTTTACGGCGAGTACAAAAAATCCTATTATCTCTTATCGTCCATGGACGGACACAGCTTCTTAAATCTTGACAAGTGGGACGTCCCCAAGCAGTGTCAAAAACAAGGGGTGGGAACAGTATCAGTAAAACCAATTTTAATTTCACCCCAAAACAAGCAAAGCTCCTCAACAGAGGAGGTGCAACAGTAAACAGTCGCCTGCAAAACCTAGCGGCCGAAAGAAGCATCAGAAGATGCACTTACAGCAACCATGTAAAATCTGGAAAAAAAGTGTGAACGGACGACCAAGTCGCCGCCCCACACCTGTGAGACAGACGCATTATGTCGGAAAGCCCAGGAAGTACCAATTGCCCTGGTCGAAAGTGCCGTGACTGGAAAAGGGGCGCCCGCCCCCTAAGAGCATAGGTCTGTATGACAGCCTGCCTGATCCACCGAGAAATGGTGGTCGATGAGACCGCCAGGCCCTTTTGCGGACCAGACACCGACACAAAAAGATCAGATCTCTGAAACGGAGCCATAGCAGGCAGGTACACCCGCAAAGCGCGTACCACGTCTAAAGTAGGAAACGCAACCTCCTTAGGATGCGCCGGCCGAGGACAAAAGGATGGAAGAACAAAGTCCTCATTCAGGCGAAAGGCCGAAACCACCTTTGGAAACACTACCACGTAATCCTAATGGAGGATCAAGCATGGTGACTTGCAAGGCAAGACCACCAACTCAGAAACCCTTCTGATAGGAGTAATGGCCACTAAAAATGCCACCTTCCGAGATAGTGTCAAGAGAAGAATCTCTCTGATGTTTCCAAAAAGGAAGGTTTCTATAGGACCGAGAGCACCAGAGTCCAAACTCATGGGGAAGAGGTGAACCAAGAGGGGGAAGTATATGACAAACCCCTAGCACAAAAAGCTACCCACCAGGGAATGGGCCACAAAAGGCCACTGACAAAAAACACAGCCAAGGCATGAAATCTGCCCCCAAACGGTGCTTAAGGCAATTTTTAGATCCATTCCAAGCTGTAAAAACAGCAGGACCCTGGACACCGAGTATGTCCGTGGACGTCACCCCATCTCTACGCACAAAGAGACGTAGGTCTTCTATGTGCGATGGTAAATCCTCCTGGAAGGAAACTACCTTGCTTTCATCATGGGCGAGATGACAGACGGACAGACCCCGGTCTCTTAAAGTCTGGCTTCCAACAGACATGACGTGCAAGCCAGCGACTGTAAGGTAAACTGTGAGGAGACCTGTGCTGCGCGCCCGTAGGGACCAGCACAAGATGGCCAACC
This sequence comes from Rana temporaria, assembly GCF_905171775.1. NCBI lineage: Eukaryota > Metazoa > Chordata > Amphibia > Anura > Ranidae > Rana > Rana temporaria. The sequence continues at coordinate 139,235,215 of NC_053495.1, forward strand.
GCAATAATAATCTGCGCCATCGCGCAGCTACAACAAAATGGGATTTTCAATAGTAACTGAAAATCACCCAAAAAATGGCGACAGCGCTGCGGCAAAACGCAGCATTTTGAACAGTGAAAGCCCAAAGAGGCTAAACAGTGTCCAAACTCCAGCAATAAAAAGAAGCACACCGCAGTCCCCTTAGTAATGTGCCCCCCCCTCAGTAATGTAATGCAGCAGAAGGAAAAGGAGCAGGGAAGGGAGGATAGGAGGTCCCCCGAACCCCAGCCGTACCAACCCACCGAAGCAGGAGGGACTGTAGTTACCCGTCCAAGGGAGGACTTACTGACGCATTCCTGACAGGCCTACAACAGCAATGGAGGTAGCTGTCGGCCCGGTCCACTGTGAGTGAGACAACACCACAGCACAGTTATGTGTGGACCTCGGAGCAAAGCTCACCGGCCACCTCAGGAGTCATGGGGTAGGTGTGCTCACGCTCGCTGGCCGGACTGAGTAGACTACAAGGATCTATATATCCAGCCTGTCTCTCAGCCGACAGTTGATAAAAGATTCTTTCAAGAAAAAATAAAATAAATTGAAAAAATGTCCTCAGAGCGCTGGGCCCAAAGGGAGCCATACGCCCTGCTTTGCTAGGCAGAACGAAACGGAGTCTGCATACTGCAGGGAGGAGGGTTATGTCTGGAGGGACCGCCCCCTGGGCGGGGCTGTTCAACTCTGTTAACCACTTGCCGCCCGCCAATGACAGATTGACGTCGGCAAAGTGGTTGTAGAATCCTGACTGGACGTCACTGATCGTCCTCAGGATTCTTAGCCGCTGCGCGCCCCCGGGGGCGCGCATCGCGGCGATCGTTGTTGCGGGGTGTCAGTCTGACGGAGACTCTTTACCACGTGATCAGCCGTGTCCAACCACGGCTGATCACGATGTAAACAGGAAGAGCCGTCGATGGCTCTTCCACACTCGCGTCTGACAGACGCGAGCCGATCGGCGGCTCTCCTGACAGGGGGGGGTTCGCGCTGATTGTTTATCAGCGCAGCCCCCCTCGGATCGCCACACTGGACCACCAGGGATGCCCACCAGGGAAGGGCAAAACAAAAAAAGAGAAAAAAAAAAAGTCCAAAAAAAAAAAAAAAAAAAAGATGCCAATCAGGGCCCACAAATGGGCACTGACTGGCAACAAGTAAATCATTGCCGCCCCACAGTGTCCATCAGTGCCGCCCCACAGTGTCCATCAGTGCCGCCCCAGTGTCCATCTGTGCCACCCCACAGTGCCCATCTGTGCCACCCATGAGTGCCCATCAGTGCCGCCCATGAGTGCCCATCAGTGCCGCATACCAGCGCCGCCAATCAGTGCCACCTCATCTGTGCCCGTCAGTACTACCTTTGTCGATGTCCATCAGTGCCATCTCATCTGTGCCCATCAGTGCCACCATATCAGTGCCCGTAATTGAAAGAGAAAACTTACTTATTTACAAAAAAAAAAAAAAATACAGAAAAAAATAAAAACTGAATTTTTTTCAAAATTTTCGGTCTTTTTTTAGTTGTTGCGAAAAAAAAAAAAATCGCAGAGGTGATCAAAGACCACCAAAAGAAAGCTCTATTTGTGGGTAAAAAAGGACGCCAATTTTGTTTGGGTACAGTGTAGCATGACCGCGCAATTGTCATTCAAAGTGCGACAGTGCTGAAAGCTGAAAATTGGCTTGGGTGGGAAGGTACGTAAGTGCCCTGTATGGAAGTGGTTAAAGTAACATGTATTTAATTATCTAACATGTTTCTGCCTAGTCCTCTCCTGAAAACAGGGAACATAACCCACTTGTCAAGATTTAAGAAGCCGTGTCCGTCCATTTTATAATATGTGAAGGCCGTTCTTTTCCGGTGTAATATGATATACTGAGACCTTGTATGTGTTGTATTTATGTACAGTGCCTTGCGAAAGTATTCGGCCCCCTTGAACTTTGCGACCTTTTTCCACATTTCAGGCTTCAAACAAAGATAAAAAACTGTATTTTTTTTTGTAGAATCAACAAGTGGGACACAATCATGAAGTGGAACGAAATTTATTGGATATTTCAAACCTTAACAAATAAAAAACTGAAAAATTGGGCGTGCAAAATTATTCAGCCCCCTTAAGTTAATACTTTGTAGCGCCACCTTTTGCTGCGATTACAGCTGTAAGTCGCTTGGGGTATGTCTCTATCAGTTTTGCACATCGAGAGATTGAAATTTTTGCCCATTCCTCCTTGCAAAACAGCTCAAGCTCAGTGAGGTTGGATGGAGAGCATTTGTGAACAGCAGTTTTCAGTTCTTTCCACAGATTCTCGATTGGATTCAGGTCTGAACTTTGACTTGGCCATTCTAACACCTGGATATGTTTATTTGTGAACCATTCCATTGTAGATTTTGCTTTATGTTTTGGATCATTGTCTTGTTGGAAGACAAATCTCCGTCCCAGTCTCAGGTCTTTTGCAGACTCCATCAGGTTTTCCTCCAGAATGGTCCTGTATTTGGCTCCATCCATCTTCCGATCAATTTTAACCATTTCTGAAGAAAAGCAGGCCCAAACCATGATGCTGCCACCACCATGTTTGACGGTGGGGATGGTGTGTTCAGGGTGATGAGCTGTGTTGCTTTTTCGCCAAACATAACGTTTTGCATTTTGGATTTTGGTTTCATCTGACCAGAGCACCTTCTTCCACATGTTTGGTGTGTCGCCCAGGTGGCTTGTGGCAAACTTTAAACGACACTTTTTATGGATATCTTTAAGAAATGGTTTTCTTCTTGCCACTCTTCCATAAAGGCCAGATTTGTGCAGTATACGACTGATTGTTGTCCTATGGTCAGAGTCTCCCACCTCAGCTGTAGATCTCTGCAGTTCATCCAGAGTGATCATGGGCCTCTTGGCTGCATCTCTGATCAGTCTTCTCCTTGTATGAGCTGAAAGTTGAGGGACGGCCAGGTCTTCGTAGATTTGCAGTGGTCCGATACTCCTTCCATTTCAATATTATCGCTTGCACAGTGCTCCTTGGGATGTTTAAAGCTTGGAAAATCTTTTTGTATCCAAATCCGGCTTTAAACTTCTCCACAACAGTATCTCGGACCTGCCTGGTGTGTTCCTTGTTCTTCATGATGCTCTCTGCGCTTTAAAACGGACCTCTGAGACTATCACAGTGCAGGTGCATTTATACGAAGACTTGATTACACACAGGTGGATTTTATTTATCATCATTAGTCATTTAGGTCAACATTGGATCATTCAGAGATCCTCGCTGAACTTCTGGAGAGAGTTTGCTGCACTGAAAGTAAAGGGGCTGATTAATTTTGCACGCCCAATTTTTCAGTTTTTTATTTGTTAAAAAAGTTTGAAAAATCCAATAAAATTTCGTTCCATTTCATGATTGTGTCCCACTTGTTGTTGATTCTACAAAAAAAATTACAGTTTTATATCTTTAAGTTTGAAGCCTGAAATGTGGCAAAAGGTTTCAAGGGGGCCGAATACTTTTGCAAGGCACTGTATGTTTGTATGTTATGTTTTAAAGGAAAAATGTATAAAGAAATTTTGAAACAACAGAGACTGCCCTCAAAAAGTGGGGACAAATAGCAAACATATCCCAGAACCTGTAAAGCCACAACAACTTAACATCTTTGCCTAATCTGAGGTCCAAATTCACAGCACAAGTACCTTGATAAAGAATTTGCAGTAGTCTCTCTTCAGAACATAGACAGCAACTTCTTTCAACCCTTCCATTCCATACATGTCAGCGATAGAGAGAATATGACTGCAAGAGAAAATAAGACAGTGTACTTTCAGTCTTTTTGAACCAAAGAGCTCCCTTAGGCCAGGCACCTGAATATCATCTACAGCAGTAATACACCAGGTCGTCATAACAAATAAACACTTAGTCAGAAAAGGTTATTTGCATGTGTATTGACAAGTATTTAAAGTAGTAGAACATCAATATATAAAAAACAAATAAAAACAGTTAACAAAGTGCTCGTTAAGGAGGGTAGGATTTAAAGTGGTTGTAAAGGCACATTCTATGCATGAAGGTAAAAAACCTGTGTGTAGCAGCTCCCCCAGCCCCTGAAATACTAACCCGAGCCCCCTCACGATCCAGCAATGTGCAATAGAACCATGCCTCTCTGGGGACTTGCACTCCTGATTGGCAGCAGCAGCGAGCCAACCAAGAGATGGAGGTGGCGGGGCTGAGCCTTGGCTCTGTGTGTAAATGAACACACAGCCACAAGGCGGGAGCAGGCCTGCTTGGGTGCCCCCCACAGCAAGCTGTTTGTTGTGGGGGTACCAAACAGGAGGGAGGAGCTAGGAGCGCCAGCGTGGGACCCGAGAAGGAGGAGGATCTGGGCTACTCTGTGCAAAACAGAGAAGTTAAAGTATAACATTTTTTGTTATTAAAAAAAAAAGAAAAAACAACAATTTTTAATATCAGCCTGAGACAAGCTCTCCGAGACGGGAGATAGAAGTGTGTCAGGGGGGGTTGCTATAAATATATAGGATTAGCAGACTGCTAAACTATTCACAGGCAACCTCTGCATGCGTGGGGAGGGGGTGTGTGCCTTTCCTCCCAATCATTGATCTCACAGTGTATAGCAATAATCCACTCCTACAGATGAATGAGGAAGTGAAAAATCCAACAGGACGTGCACTTTCTAAACAGTATATAAAAGTGAAGACAGCAGATATACAAGTAAAACTTATATAGGGAGATTTGTGCCATCTATGTATCATCTGAGGCTGTTCACTTCACTGGGTATATGAGGGTTTACATCCACGTTAACATTATAACCATAAGGTTAAAGAAGAGAGGTTAAGGTCCTGCAAGCGGGATCTCCAGATTGCACTACCCAGGGGTAGCCAACCTTGGCCATCCAGCTGTGGTGAAACTACAAATCCCATTATGCCTCTGCCTCTAGGAGTCAGATCTGTGATTGTCGGGGTCTTGGAATGTCTCATCTTATGGAACTTGTAGTTTCAAAAAAGCTGGGGGGCCCGAGGTTGCCTACCCCTGCACTACACTCTTTCAAAAGGTATTGAAGCCGTGGCTGGCGAGGTTTGTCTAATGTTGACTGGGTATTGATGAGGGTACACACAAACAAAAAATAAAAAGTTTATCGTTGACCATTATCCAATTCAGTTTATGTTTTTAACATAGTCAAACGAGATTGTCGACTGGTTATTGGCTAGGGGGGTGGAGCAAGTACCTGGTTTTGACAAGTATCCGATCCCACTTCTCGTATCATCTAGGCCAGTGGTTCTCAATTCAGGACCCACTAACAGGCCAGATTTTAAGTATTAACTTGGGGAGATGCAGACTAGAATACATCACCTGTGATGTATTTCAGTTATCTAGACAAGTAGATTAAAGAACTACTTGTCTACTCGATCTGAGCATAAATCCCCTCTACACACATACGTCCCAGAAGACTGTGGGACCATTCACAAAGTGCAGCAGCAGTAAGCAGCCGGCTGTGAAGTGAAGCCACGAGTCGTCACAGCCGGATGCCCACAGTTAAGATGCCGGGGACCAAAGATGGATGGGTGGGGGACACGGGCCGGGTGAGGACAACTGGACACTGGATAGGGGTGTGTCAGCTTATTAAAAGTCAGCAGCTACAGTTTTTGTAAATGCAGACTGAAGCCCCAGTTAGTACCAATACAAATCAAATAATATATCTTGCTTCAATTTCATTCACAACATGGCAGTTTGCATAAAATAAAGTAATGAAAAACAAAATAAAAAGTATTATACAGTAATATTTCATAAGAGGTCAGCTCAATCCACAACAAGCTAATATTTTGGTGAACTAAAAAGTAAAATGGCAAAAGCAGGCAGTCAAAGTCTCATTTATCATTGAGTTTCTAATAAGAACTGTCTGCACTGCCCCAAAGCAAAATCAGACTTAAACATCCATTCTCCAACTGTCCTTTTCTAGGGCATGTTTGAATGCGATTAAAGGCTACAGGGCACAATGTTCCTTGTCCAAGTCTTTCCACAGATGTCTGTCACTGCAGTCCTGAAATAAGAAATTCAGATGTCCTAGATGTCCTAGAAACAAGAATATAAAAATGACTCACCCAGCCTCAGTGCTTCTGGGAAGATCCATTATTCCTCCATATACGAAATGCATGAGGACGGTCATATCTGCTCGTTTCACACTGAAGAATAAAAACGTTTAGAATATTAAAAAGGTTGAACTGCAGGCTGTTCATAAAATAAACATCAATAAATGCAGGTAATAAAAATCATTCATGTATCAAATGCAGCTAGTACATATACCTGAATTTGCCTTGATTACAGCCTCTGGTAATCCCCTGCACAACAAACAGAGGGACAGTACTTGGGGCCAATCAGCAGACATATGTGCTGGCAAGGAGCATGCCAACAAAAGGAATGAGCAACGGAATGACCTCCGCAGTCTGTAGCTACTCCTTCACTGTCCAATCACAAGCTGACGCTTTACTGCAGAAAGTCAGGTCACAAGCCTGACTGTACAGTTAGAGCTACTGTAGTGTCTACAATTCTCTATATTTAATAAAATAAAAATGTAAAACATGAGTCATGCCAAAACTGCATTTATAAAAAGGCTATAAAAAGCACTGAACATTTTCTAAAATGTATGCAAAGTAATTTTAGAGTGTACTTACTTATGAATCTGGATGAGGTCTTGTGAGGTCTCAACCCAACATCCACTCAGCATAGCAGCAAAATAACTGGACCTAGCACACAGGATAGCCCTGGGGATATTTAGAAAAAAAAAAAAAAAGCCATGATGTAGGAGGATTATATTTTTCTTTTTGCAGACGTAACATTGTGCGAATTCTCACATCATTCATACTAGACAGGTAGGTGAAATGAAGGTTATTAGTCCATGTCATTGTAAATCAAGTTATAAAAAAAAAAAAAAAAAAGAAGAAGGAAGAATCATCATTGTTGTCAGCCACAATCCTACTTCCTGGCAGAGGATCGCCAAGTTTTTTCTCCATGGTTCCACTGTATGAAGGAATGTAGCCACCCTCTCTTGCTCACCCTAAGCTGGACTATGTGTAGTGTGCATATAGCAGTGCACATGACCACAACTAAACGTGAAGAGGGAAAGGAGAGATTTGGGAGCTCAATGAGGACATCACCTATGCTGAATAAACCATTTTCAGCCTGCTCTGCTATGATCATGTGATCCAGTGTCAGTCAGCTGCGACTGTAGGGGAGAGTACTCTACAGCAGTGGACAGGAGCAGTGACATACATGGGCTCCAATGTCCCAACTACAAGTTACAGGGAAGAAATAAATAAAAATAAATAGCTCGATTCCCCCATCCATACAGCCAGTTTTGATGGGGGAATCCCTCCCACAGAGCCATTGTGTTCTCCCGCTGTGAGAACACCATGATTATTGCCAATTGCTATAATAGCCGCTAGCAATAAAATGCCATGTAAAATCTGCCAGGCTGGTTGTACCCAAGTTGATTGATTCATCAACTTGTGCAGATTGATCCTGTCCATAAATGGTTCAAATCTTCGAGATTCAAACTGTCTATGGCCATCTCAACTGCCTTGTAGGTCACACAGTTGGCTATTGCTTGGATAACAAGTCTATTTATCTAGTTAGAATTGTATATTTTTCCTGAAAGGCAAGACTGTCCACATACATACATGCATGCATTTCAACTGTATATTTAGTTGCATGGATTTCAACTAAATATTTATCTGGTTGCCTAGAATTCAACTGAAAGTTAAGGCGTGCTTCCAAGAGCAAGGTGCACGATGCGACCCCCCCCCCCCCCCCCCATATTACCTGTGTACATGGAAACATTGGTCTTCAATCTGTATAATGACATCAGTGCAATGAGAACTTTTGTATAAAGACAGTAGGTCCTTGCCAAGATCTGATGGTGGTTCACTATTGTATCCGTCTAAAAAAAATAAAAAAATTTATAATGCAGAATATGTAAATTGTGTGCTTGCAATTGCACAAGAAAATAGAGTATTATCTAATTGAATCAGCCGCACATTATAATCAATTATGTCCGCTCTAGCAGTCAGTAGTATTATTATCCAAGGACTACTTATCAGCATCTTGACATTCACCTTGTAATAACTTTCAATGGTTTAAAACTTTTTTTTACACAGCATATGTTCTGCCTCTTTTCAGCTTCTGCTACACTTTTTCATGATGAAGGAAAGAGTGCGCTGGATCTATTATAGGATAGGACTGTTAAAGCAGAAATGCTGTGTGCAGGTGAATCCCATGAGGGCCCGGCATCTCTGCCATGCCTTCTCATGTGGAAAAAATCATCTACACAATTGTAGGATCATAGGATGATCCAAGTGGTGAAGGAAAGGAATGATCTAAGAGGTGGGAATGGTCACTGTGGCCATCTCTGAATGCAGAGTTTACCTAAGGCATGAAAAATAAAACATTGCACAGGGCAAGGATGTTGAAAGAATGGATTACCACAAATAACGGACAAATGAAAAGGTTTCAAAGAAAACCTGTACTTAGAGGATATGGAGGCTGCCATTGTTGACTTTTATTTTTAAATGATGGTTGGCTGTCACTTGCTTTAGTACTTTTTGAGTAATGGACACAGAAGGGGTTATTTACGAAAACTGAAGAGTGCAAAATTTGGAGCTGCTCTGTATAGAAACAAATCAGATTCCAGGTGATATTGCCAAAGTTTAATTGAACAAGCTGAAGTTAGGCCGGGTTCACACTAGTGCGACAAATGCTCCGACATTGGGAGCCCATGTCACATGATGATGCTCCCTGTACTATTTTGGTCCGACTTTAATCCTACTTCAGCTTATTAAATAGCACTGAAGTTGTATCAAAGTCAGATCACTGTCTTGCATGATGCAACTTGTGCGCTGATGTTTTTGAGGGGGAACTCCACGCCAAATTTTAAAATAAAATACCTTCATGGGTCCCTCCCCCAAGAGCATACCAGGCCCTTGGGTCTGGTATGGATTTTAAGGGGAACCCCTACGCTGAAAAAGATCCATACCAGACCCTTATCCGAGCACGCAGCCCGGCCGGTCAGGAAAGGGGGTGGGGACAAGGGAGCGCCCCCCCCCCTCCTGAACCATACAAGACCGCATGCACTCAACGGGGGGCATACTGTGGCCCCCCACCCCAAAGCACCTTGTCCCCATGTTGATGAGGACAAGGGCCTCTACCCGACAACCCAGGCCGTTGGTTGTCGGGGTCTGTGGGCGGGGGGCTTATTGGAATCTGGGTCGCCCCCTTTAATAAGCGGGCCGCCAGATCCCGGCCATCCACCCTATGTGAATGACTATGGGGAACATTTTTTCCCCAGGTGAATGGGTAGGGGGACAAAGTGTCAAAAAAAAAAACACACACACTACAAAAAAGGTTTTTAAAGTAATTTATTAGGCAGCTCCGGGGGTCTCTTCCGACTTCTCCACTCTCTCTTTGATTCTTCTCCCGCCGTCTGGTGTCTTCTGCCTGGCTACTCCGCCATCTTCTGCTCTTTTACTAGCGGGTGTCTGGTCTTCTGTCATCTTTCCTCTGGTCTTCTTCCAATGTCGACTCAACGCTCTCTCCCGCTGTAATGCCATGTGTGCAACAGCTTATATTGGCATGGGGCATGGTCACTGGGTGATTTCATCCGGTGACCGCGTGTTGGTGATGTCATTCACTCCTGCCCTCTGCACCAGTCATACTGGGCACAGTGGCATGGCTGTGAAGAGCCTGATGGAAAACAGAGAGACTAGTTCCCCATAAGAGTCACTTTAATTGCAGCACATGGGAGTGCAAATGTTAAACCAGCGATAGCGAACCTTGGCACCCCATATGTTTTGGAACTACATTTCCCATGATGCTCAACTACACTGCATTGGCATCATGGGAAAAGTAGCTCCAAAACATCTGGGGTGCCAAGGTTCACCATCACTGGGTTAAACTCTCATTTAGGTCTAAGAGAAGGGAAAAACAGCTTTACTTTACTCTTGATGACAGAGGACTTTCAAGGGGAGAAGAGACTGGTCTTGCAGCACAGAAGGAGCCTGCGCCCACGTTCACACTGTGGTCCAGTTTGAAATCGTGCAAATTCAGCTGAACTCGCATGACTGCAAACCAGCATTTCAGTCCGACTTCATGAACCCGCACAGATGTTTATTGAAAAAACGCCCCCGAAGTCGAAGTTGGGAATCAGCGTGGCGCTGCAAAGTCAGACGGTGCCATTGCTGGCAATAGGATCCAATTCAAATCGGCCCAACGTGAATGTGGGCTGAAGGATCGGGGAAGTAAAACTGCTTCACCTGTTCCCCTATACTAGGAGTGCCCAACCTAGGTTGGAAAGCCCAAATCACGAGTGCCCGACCTGCAATCCCAGAGCATCAGTGCTGAGAATAGGGCGGTAGAAGAAGCATGACGCTGCCTTAGAGAGCAGAGCCGATGCTTCCTGTACAGCGCCAGCTCCGGTCACAGGCAGAGCAAGACTAAATGCACTCTGCCTGGGACAGCAACAGCCGGCATTACCTGCAGGGCGATTCCTGAAGTGAAGGATTGTGTTTAAAAGGTCAGGGGTTTTTTTTTCCTTCGTTTTTTTTTTTTAAACACATAGCAATAGGCATATATTTGTTCTAGTTTTGCACTTGTTACTCTGGGTTGCTTTCTAACTGATCTGCAGGTGCAGCGCACCAGCGGGTTACCTGCACCGAGACATAGATTTCTGTCATTACCTGTGGGTTTGGTGCGCTTTCTGAAAGTGCACCACACCTGCAGGATATAATAGAAGTCTATGGCAAAGTGCAGCTAACCCGCAGGAAAGCCACAGATGCACTATGTTGCACCTGCGGTGTGGGTAAACCGCAGCATATCAGTGTGAGCGAGTGAAAAACGTATATGGCGCTGCACATGCAAACTGAATCGCATCTGGGCGCTTGTTTAACCAGTTCTCCTTTGACCTCAAAATAGATGGGTTTTGATCTTTCTCCTAAAGGCCAAGTGGTTCTCCTCCAACCGAATGGAGGTTGGTAAAGTGTTCCAAAGTCGAGGGCCCAGGACAGCAAATCTTCTTTCTCCTTTGGACTTGTATCTGGTTTTGGGGATTTGGAGTAGATTTTGGTTGGAGGATCGCAGAACGCGATTGGGGTTGTAAGCCTTTATTTTTTCGCATAGATATTTGGGTGTGTTTCCCAAAATACATTTATGCGTCAGACAGAGTGCTTTGAAAGTTATTCTGTCTTTCACTGGCAGCCAGTGAAGGCTTCTCAGTTAAGGTGAGATTGATTCCCAAGGTTTTTTTCCAGTCATTAGTCGCGCGGCCGTATTCTGAACGACCTGCAGGGGAGTGATTTGGTACTTTGGGAGTCCGAGGTAAAAGGCATTTGCATAGTCAAGTCTGGAGTTAACAATTGTTCCCACCACGACTGCCATGTCCTCTTTGGGAATAAATCTGCGTAGTAGGTGATGGTAGGATCCGCTGACTACTGACCCTATTTGTGCATCCATTGTCATGTTGGTGTCAAAAATAACTCTGAGACTTTTGACTTTGGTGCTAGGGGTGATGATTTTGCCCAGAATGGGCGGAGGTATCCAGGGTGTTGCCGGTTGATTCTTTCGATTGGCGTGAAACAGGAGAAGTTCTGTTTTTGAGCCGTTGAGTTTAAGATAACTCTTTGTCATCCAGTTCTCCATCAAAGAGAGGCATTTCTCTAGACCGAGATGGTGATCCTTTTTGTTGCAGATGCGAAAGTACAATAGTGTGTCATCTGCATAAGAGTGGTAGAGCAGCTTTTGGCTGCTGATGATTTCAAAAAGGGGGCGAAGATAGATATTAAACAGCACCGGGGACAGAGGGGATCCTTGAGGGACTCCGCATGACACCGTGCGTTTTTCAGAAATGAACGGTCCCAGTTTCACTACTTGCGATTGGTTTTCCAAAAAGGAGGAGAACCAGGATAAGTCACATTCCGCGACTTTGGCTACTTCAGCTAGCCGAGTCAGCAATAGTTTGTGGTCTACAGTGTCAAAAGCTGCGCTGAGGTCCAACAATACTAGAAGACAAGATTCTCCATCGTCTGCGGCCTCGAGAGCATCATCCCATATTTTGAGCAATGCTGTTTCCGTCACGTGCCGTGCCCTGGACGGAAACCCGATTGAAAAGGATCGAGCAAATTATGGGTGTCTAAATGCTGTTGCAGCTGTTGTACCACCGCTTTCTCCAATACCTTGGAGAAGACGTTCAGACCTGTTATGGGACGACGATGTTCAGGGTCCTTGGGGTCAAGGGTGGGTTTCTTTAGGATGGGTTTGATTATACCTTGTTTCAACAGGATGGGCACTGTGCCCTCCCTGAATGACTGGTTAATCAGCTGCTTGATAGATGGTGCCAGAATGTCGGCACATTCCTTAAGCAGTTTGGTGGGGATAATATCATTTGGCGCTGTGCTATTTCGCAGGGCGCGATATTTTTTGTGGCCTCGATGGAGATGGGTTTTAGAGTAAACATTGTTGATTGGGCCTGATTCTTGTGGGGATTGGGGGGGGGTGCCGTTTTTCTTAATGCTTATACGGATCCTTTCGATTTTGTTAACGAAATGATTCGATAATTCATTGCACAATTCTTGGGTATCTGAATTGGGAGCTTCTAGACAGACTGGATTCATGCAAACAGCCCTAGGTACCTTTTACATGATCGGTCCGATTAGGTCCGCCTGCCCATTTTTCAGACAGACTCAATTGGACCCTCCATTAACCTCTATGGTGGACTTGGGTCCATTTACATCCGCCTACCTCCAATCCGAACCACAAAAAAAATTGAATAAAAAATAAATAAATAAAAAAAAAACAAAAAAAAAAACCAAAAAAAAACAAGCAAACAAACAAAACAAAAAACACACACACACACACACACACACACACACACACACAAAGAGGTCTGTCCCCTTCCATCTGGGCGGATTGAAGGGTCCAGCGAGTAGCGCCAACTGCGTTTCTGCACACTCTGCATATGCGTGGACATAGACCTGTCACCCGCCCACATTGTGGCTCGCAACCGCTTATTAAGTTGCTTAAGTGGCTCTTCAAAATGTTGGTTACCCTTGCCCTAGACCTAAATGAGCTTTTTAAAATCAAGAAGAAAAAAAAAATTGGACAAAATGACAAAATAAAAACGTTCCAAGCATAAACTTCACAAGCATTATAAAAGCAAACAGGGAATTGTTTTTCTCTACATAAAACAGTATGAGCTTGTCTGCATAGAGGCCACACCATGCAGTCAGTAGTGTTTTCTATTCAAGTAAAATTTTAATTAAAACAAACTCAAAACGAAAAATAAAAACTCATACAGAAAGTATCCCACTTATACCTAGGTACCTATATAGTTTTCCAAGTCTGCCTATTCCAAATTTGATACATATTTTTTTCCCCGAACGAAGGAGGTTATTAACCTGTTGATTCCACTGCTGACATGTAGGGTTTGAGGGGACAACCAGAACCTTTCTATGAGCTTTCTGGCTAAATAAAGCGGCCTGAAAAGCGCTGGGGGGGGGGGGGGGGGGATAGAATTCTTCTGACAACCACACATAACTGGGTTTAAATTCAAGTTTTACCTAATAGTATTAATAAACCTGATAACTTCCTGACAATATCTCACTAGTTTGGGACATTTCCATAGCATATGAATTAGATTTCCCTGGTGTATTTGGCACCTCAGACATATAGGGGAATCCCTCCAACCCAATTTGTGGAGCTGTACCAGCGTGCGATATGCATGATGAAGTATAAATAGGTGAGACAATTTGTGCGCCGCCGATACTGACACCAGTGGGCCAGCTGCCAAAATTTGTTCCCAGGTAGCCCCATCTATAGGGCCAACATCTACTTCCCATTTTTCTCTACAAGGCAACAGGTTTGAGGTCTGAATATAAGTCAGTAAACAGGCATAGATACTAGAAAGGATTCCTTTTTTTATACGACGCAATAGTATTAAAAAATATATGTGTTATCAGAATAAAACTTTAACAGCGCTTTTTGGTCACTACAGATGACTCATGAGTCCAAAATTCTCATAACCTATATAGGCTGATAGGGAAGCTCTCAAGATCAGAACACTCGTTAGCAACTGGTATCAGTCTCTTTAAATGAACAGCTCAATCCAAGCGGGGCTGTGTGTGTGTAATAAAATATCAATTCACATATCACTGCTGGAACAGACAATGCAGATCAAATCTCCAAGCACTACAGGAACCTGTATGTTTCACACTGCTATCCTCCCCCTTTAGGTAATGTACTCACCAGATGCTAGGTGAAAGACAGCATAATATGTACTGGGTCTCAGCTCGTCTCCTCAGAGGACTGGATGGATGTCAGCAGTAATGGGATCCTGGTGTTTAATCACTCTCCTGCTGCTTCTCTCTGTGGTTGTGAAGGGATATTCCTTAAATCATTGGTGCAGCACAGCGGTAATGCAGGGAGACAAAGGGAGAAATATACAGCACTCAAACCGAGTGCCGGCATACAGGTGTGTGATCGTTTCAAACCAAAAAGATGGCCGCGGGTGACGTCAGACGTGACTCTTTCTCCTGTACACGTTACATCTGTGGGCGGGATTTCTTCAGCGTGGGGTTGGATCAATAATTTTTTATGATTCGCACCATAGCTTGTAGACTCTAACATCTCATCCTTCCACTATGGTGCAACAGCAGTCCAACGAGCCCTAGCTCGATCAACCAGATGTGAATCCTTGGTGGCAATGGACAGTCCCAGGAGGCTCACTTCTTCTTTTTTTTTTTAAGCCTGTGTATGCCGAGCAGAGCAGCAGCCTGCTGCTCTGCTCGGCTCGGCATACACAGGCTTAAAAAAAAATAAAAAAATAAAAGAAGTGAGCCTCCTGGGACTGTCCATTGCCACCAAGGATTCACATCTGGTGAGTACATTACCTAAAGGGGGAGGATAGCAGTGTGAAACATACAGGTTCCTTTAGTGCTTGGAGAAGATTTGATCTGCATTGTCTGTTCCAGCAGTGATATGTGAATTGATATTTTATTACACACACAGCCCCGCTTGGATTGAGCTGTTCATTTAAAGAGACTGATACCAGTTGCTAACGAGTGTTCTGATCTTGAGAGCTTCCCTATCAGCCTATATAGGTTATGAGAATTTTGGACTCATGAGTCATCTGTAATGACCAAAAAGCGCTGTTAATGTTTTATTCTGATAACACATATATTTTTTAGTAATTGTTGATTTTATAATAGCTGCTATATACCTTGAAAAATTGTTTTGTTTGATTATACCATTGTGCGCTGGGATTAGAGTGATTTTAGGATTATTTCTGATATTTTTTGTATTGACGCAATAGTATTAAGAAATTCTGAGTCATCTGCCTGTAGTGTGGAATTTCTACCCTGCATTCTGAGAGCATGACGCAATTGCAGGTACATATAATATCGGTTATGTAATAAAGGGAACTCTATACGAAGTTGATGAAAGGATTTCACCTCTTGCCTAGCAAAAAGCTGTGACAGAAATTTAACTCCAGCTTCTTTCCATATTAAATGGTTTACAAGCTTACCCAGTTCCTTGTAGGACCTGTTGCGCCATATAGGGGTACAAGCAAGAAAACCGGTAATGCCCAGCCTACGCTTTAACTCCACCCAGAGCTTTCCTAGTAGCTGTATTGTAGGACAATTTAAGGGTATCTCTGGCAGGCCCATTTCCAGCTGAGACATAGCAGAGAACTCCAATGGAGGAGCGAATCAACAAGGTCCTGGAGGGGTAAGCCACCATTAGAAGATCCCACCCAGCCAGATGCTGCAACTGGACCACCAGAATGTGGGATTTCCAATCCCCCCAATATTGCAAAGTGGTCAAAAACCCACACTACTCCATGTTTCCATATAAAATCTCTATATTGGGAATCTATCCGTTCAAACCAATACTTTGGAATCCATATAGGGGCGTTGTGGAGAACTTACAACAGTTGAGGGGCCCACACCATTTTGATGAATTTGGCTCTGCCAGTAACATATAAGGGTAACTTACACCAGCTTGAGCACTTCTGCTTAACATTTTTGTAAAGTGGGCTTTAGGTCCAATGGTATATAGTCTCCAACATTCCCTGTCACAGTGATTCTTAAATATTTAAAAGTTAGCCTCACAGGTAGAAGTGGTTATCAATGGGAGAACCGAGGGTAAAAAGATCCAAAAGGCAATAGAGAGGATTTATGCCAATTGATAGCAAAACCAGAGTGTTGCCCAAATCAGTCAATAAGCCACATAGCCTCCAGGGAGCCAACTGTGTCTCCCAGGTACATCAAATTATCGTCTGCATAGGAGGAAAAGATTATCTATCCTCTCTCCTCTGTGGAACCCCATTATGTCAGGAGGATGCTCTCACCATAGCCGCCAGAGGTTCCAATGCCAGGGTGAAGAGCAAAAGAGACAGTGGTCACCCCTGCCTTGTCCCACCATGCAAAAGAAAAGCCTCTGAAAGTACCCCATTAATTCAAAGTCTTGTGCTCAGGGGCCGCATAGAGTAATTGAATCTAGGCAAAAAAGGATTTACCCACTCCGAATTTATGGAAGACAGCCCACAGGTATCTCCACTCGATGATGCCGAAAGCTTTGGCAGCGTCAAGTGAGAACACTGCCCTATTGCCTGGGATTATCTACTGGTAACTGTATATTCATAAATAACTGGATATTTAATGCCGTAGACCATGGGTCTTCAAACTACCGCCCTACAGTTGTTCAGGAATTAAAATTCCCATCATGCCTAGTCATGTCTGTGAATGTCAGTGTGTTACAATGCCTCATGGTATGTGTAGTTCTACAACAGCTGGAGGGCCGTAGTTTGAGGATCCCTGCTGTAGACCATTTAGGAATGAAACCTGACTGATCAAGATGTGCCAGTCCTTTCACCACCTTTGCCACACGCGTGGCAAGCACCCTGGCCAACAGCTTGATGCAAGTGTTTATAAGTGAGATTGGCCTATAAGAGGCCAATAATTTGGTCAATAAATTGATATTTACCAGGCTTTGGCAATACTACAATGATAGCTTATTTTAGAGGATGGCAAAGTACCGTACCTCTCTGGACAGCATAATTTAGAGTAGCCAAAAGTACAGGCCATAGCAGCCACCGCTTCAGTAAGTTCCTCAATTGTTATGGGCACATTTAACATTTTACGACCCTGTTTTGACAGCGACGGGAGGGTACATTGGTTCAAGAACTGCACTAGTTCGTCCTCTGTGGGGTTAGTCTTAGAGACATACCTCCTAAAGTAATTACTGGAAAATGTGGTACTCCTTGCTGTGACCAAGATATCACCCCCAACAGATGCCCAGTGTTTTTCCCCCTTCCTCAAAGTACTTCTGCTGCATGAAAAAAACGTTTACATTTTCAGCAGTGGTAAGGTTGACCTACTGGTGTAGTGACTGCGCCGCCAACCAACTTCGTTCTCAGGCAGGTGAAGGGTTTGCGACAATTCTTCTCCGCTTTTCTAGCCTCACCAACTACCAATGTTTCTGACTCCTTAGTGTCAGATTTAATGTTGGAAATTTGCACCGAATATATGCCCTAAAGGGGTTGTAAAGGTACATTTTCTTTTTCCTAAATAGCTTACTTTACCTTAGTGCAGTCCTCCTTCACTTACCTCATCCTTCCATTTTACTTTTAAATGTCCTCATTACTTCTGAGAAATCCTTACTTCCTGTTCTTCTGTCTGTAACTCCACACAGTAATGCAAGGCTTTCTCCCTGGTGTGGAGTGTCATGCTCGCCCCCTCCCTTGGACTACAGGAGAGTCAGGATGCCCACTAACACACAGCTCCTTTCTCCATCTGCAATGTAGAGAGCATCCTGACTCTCCTGTAGTCCAAAGGAAGGGGGCAAGCACGACACTCCACACCAGGGAGAAAGTCTTGCATTACTGTGTGGCGTTACAGACAGAAGAACAGGAAGTGAGGATTTCTCAGAAGAAATAAGGACATTTAAAAGCAAAATTGAAGGATGAGGTAAGTGAAAGAGGACCGCACTAAGGTAAAAGAAGCTATTTAGGGGGGGAAAAAAATGTACCATTAAGGGCATCCCAGAGTCAGCTGTACCCCTATTATATTCCATAAAAATTTGAATCACTTGGGAGGAGATTAAACCAGAAAAAGTGTTAACCTTCCACAATCTAGTACTAGAGACACCGGAAATGGAAGCCTGTATTCTTAGGTTCGAGTGGTCAGAGATACTGCGTGAAACATATTCAGCAATGTGTACTATAATTAGTGCCACAGAGTTCCATAAGCACAGATCTATATGGGATAACCCCCTATGTGAGGCAGAAAGTTTAACCTTTGTAGTGTGAGGGCATCTCCACTGCAAGGATGGATTTTTATATTTCGCTGGAGAGTTTAGCTTTAAAATTGAGCAGCGGCCATGTCATGCCACCAGACTTTGTGATGATATGTCAAGTTTACAATGTGTCACATGTGCTTTACATAAGCATTTAGGGCATATTTCAGGTGTTAACACTGGCAATTACATACTGCAGGTGTGGAAATACAGATCCCATCACATGTTAATTTGAGTTCACAGCTTACCTTCACAGTTGTGGTTCTCCTCAGAGTGTGTATTGTGCTCTGGAGATTTGTTAATGGGAAAATCAGTGCTTTCTTCAGTAGAAGGTGAACTACTATGCAAGTTAGTGCATTCATCAGTGTGATCCTGATCGGAAATAGGTTGGCTCTTTATGATCTCAAGAATATGGTCTTCTGTCTCTTTAATACTCCAGAGGGAGCAGTACACAAGCCTTTAAACAAAAAACAAAAAATGAAGGCTCAAAGAATGGAAATATTAAGTCCCAATCTGAAAGAATTTGTGAGAAACAAAATAACAAAAATTTGCAATTATGGATACACTGCAATATGGATATCAAAGCCCATAACTTAAAAGGGTAATTCTATGTACTGGCACCCCAAATGGGACAGGGGTTAAAGCCATTTAGGATATTCCATTCCCGAACACAAGGCAGCTACCGACACTCCACAGTCAGGCAAACTAACCCCAATAACAAGACACGCAGCTCTGTTTGAGGTTCAAACAGGAAAGAGACCCTTTATTGAGAAATACAGCTCTTATATACAATTAGGATACTGCAGTAACCAAATGAACAATGACCCAACTCCACCCACAACACCATACAATGCTTACCTAATGAGTCCCAATACACATCTTTTAGTAGACATCCTGACTCTGACCTAATTTACATGAGCTAATTAACTACAGCTGATGATTCATACACCTGACCTTTAGGCTGTCTGTTAACTCACAATACACATCACAGGACTCCACACAATATAGGGTCAATTGGCACAAGCCACAATGAAAGATCCTTAGAAGCCGTTCTGTACACAGATTTCATACAGGAAGCCCCCCAGATATGCAATTTCCTACTTGTGTGATTGGCTTACTGATTTTCCCAGAAGTCTGCACCAAGAACAAAAAAATTAAAATATTTCATTTTTGGCAAGATACTCCCAAAAGGGAAAAAAACGTCTAAAAGGGATGCAGACCCTGCCAATTCCCTTAGAGCCCTGCAGTGCAGCTGATCGATAATTATAAAACCACTTCCATATAGTGCACAATATCTAAGAGCGGATCTCCACTGATCACATAGGATTTTTAGATGGCTATGTTGATATGATTCACTTTACTTTTAAACACTCATGAAGTACTATTCCCGGAGATCGCTGCCTCCTGCTGTTGTGTCATGGGGTGTACTGCCTCAGCTCCTGAGGCCGTTGACCCCTGCGGCCCGGCTTTCAGCTCTCCACACCTGTGCCCAGATTACAAGTGCATCTACACCTACATCTGCTCCCAATGAGTTGTGGCAGCCACAAAATGCATAGTTATTACATGAACCCTTCTTAGATCTCAAGACTGTTACCAACATGTTACCGATCATGCCTTACTGGATTATACCAACAAATTAAGGTTATGTTTTTAAACTGTGGAGACAAGTCATAATGATTTTTTGTAATATGAACCAATATATTACCATGCTGTTATACTATCATGTTACTATATTTTCTGTATGAATTTTTATTTACCGTATTTGTCATACATTATATTACTATGCAACTTGTATAGTTCTTATGTGCCATGTACCTGCCAGACACATTATTTTCATGTTTTCCCCCTGGCTGCATGCTTCATATAAATTCCAATTCCTTCTCCCATTTTATTCAGCAATTAGGGATGGAGGCACTCGGTCTACACTGCGTTGTGCCTCATATAAAGTCCCAACCCCTTCTCATCGCTAACTGTCACATTTGCTTGTCCTCAACCCAACTGTCAAACCATCAAATGGCTGGTGACATAACTAATCACATGTGCAGCACCATGGCAGTTGCAGATCAAACAGAAGCAGCTTCCTTGACTGCAAGACCAGTTTTCACACTGGGGATACCCGTGCGTTAGCGGTAAAGCGCCGCTCGTTTTAGAGGCACTTTACAGCTGTTTAAGCGGCACTTTTTGGCCACTAGCTGGGTGCTTTTAACCCCAAGGGGTTTTGCTGTGCTGTCCATTCATTGCAATGGGCAGGGACGTTTTGGGTCAGCTCATTGATTATCAGTGCAGACCCATCGAGGATGCCCACTAGAGCCCACCAGGGTTGCCCATCTGTGGTGCCTGTCAGTGCTGCCCAGTGTCTTATGATCAGTGCCACCTCATCAGTGCTGCATTAGGAGTGTCTAATCAGTGAAGGAGAAAAAAAAAAATCTGAATTTTTCGGTCATTTTATTTGTAGTACAAAAATATAAAAACAATGGTGATCAAACATCACCAAAAGAAAGCTCTATTTGTGGGAAATAAAATGATACAAATGTTTAATCACCTCAGCATGGGTGGTCAGTCCTCTATCGCTTAGACCCACACAAACGGTATGAAGAAGTGCGAGTGTGTCTAGGTAATATTACACTGAGCCCAGGCTGCCATTGATGCAGCCTTGAATCACAGACTGACAATGGTAGAACCCTTGAATCAAAGGCCAGCATTACTCAATCTTGAAGAAGACGGCACCAGATGACAACTCAGGTACTTTGTACAGAAGTAGTAAAATGACAGGAGCTTAGCAGTTTGTTGCTACTCCGTCACTGTGGAGAAAAAAATAAAAATAAAATAAAAAAGGGGGAAAGTAAGGTCAAGCTTAGCTTTGTTGTCTGGCAAGGCTGTGCTTATCTAAAAACTGAATGGACAAATACATATCCTTTAGGTATAATGACACAGCTTCTATGTGCCATTTTCAACCATTTCCCTGAAGTTAAGCTATAAGGGGCCTTTCACACGGACGGATAGAATGGTGTTTTTAGCTGCGGATTTTCTATTTCTACCGCAGCTAAAAGCACACAATGCTTTCCTATGGCCCCATTCACACACAACGTTTAGCTGCGATTTCGTTGCATGCGGTTTGGTGCGAATAGAAAAAAAGTAATTGAATGCATCCAGGTGCAGCTATATGCACTTAACCGCAGGTAATCGCAGTCTTTTGTGTCAACTGCGAATAGCAGCGTGAAAAAAAAAAAAAAAAAAAAAAGAAGAATAGGAAGCACATCATAATCAAAAAAAAATAAAAAGGGTTGCTATGAAAATGACTACCGCAGCTAAACGCTGCCGCATGCAACCGCAATGTACAAATGCAGCCAATTGCACCTAAAATGTACATGCTTTTAATTGCGGCAAAACTGTCATCCGTCTGAAATGGGCCCAACTTGCATAAAACAATATGCATTAACTATATATACTTTTTATGGAGCAATTCAACAACTTGGCATGGTGCAACTTACTTTAAAAAGCTCTTTATTTCAGTTGGTTCCACATGCTGCACAGCAACAGTGTCTTCTGTGGCCTTTTGTATAATAAACCAATAGAATCTTGGAGCTCTCGCGCAGAGTACAGCCTTGTGTACTTTAAATGTTGCCTGTCCAACACACAGAGTGAGATCTGGGTGGATTTCTTCATTTAGGAGTCTGCAGAAATATAACAATATAGTTAAAAGTGTACATAAACATTCAACTCTTCTTAGTTTCTCCTACTGTTGAAAGCATTTTGATTTAGCTGTTCAATAAAAAGGCAAATTATGTTCATCCTGCCATCAATCCAGTAAGTTTGTAACTCTCAGTGTTCTACTGACATATCAAGCATTGTTGTTATTGGCCCCACACAGTTTATCTCTGAACTACAAAACACATCTCCCATGTTATGAAGATGAGGAGAGAGAGGTTTTTGTGTCAAAAAAAAAAAAAAAAAAAAAAAAGGACTGTCACACAGATTAACACACTAGTGTAACAAATGACACTGACCAAATCTAAATTTTAAAGGGCAATTCCACCTTTGTGATAAAAATTTATATATATATATATATATATATATATATATATATATATATATATATATATATATATATATATATATAGCGTATACAATTGCGATACAAGTCATATTGTAATTGAACGTTAATAAAAATGAGCTTTTCTTTTCAATCTGCAGCACTGTAATTTTCTGTAAAATGCAATATGACCACCTGGGGGTGTTTTTTTTACACAATGCCCCCAGAAATGTAATTTTCTGCTTGTGTGATTGGCTAAGTGAATTTCCCAGAAGTCAGCACTAAGTCAGATTTTAAAGCACCCCTCATATCCTGAGGCCCAAAAATGGCAAAACAAATACCCTCCAAATGACACCTTTTTGGAAAGTAGCCAGTCTGATGTATTTAGTAAAAGGCATTGCAATTTGTTTGAAGTTGTAAATTTGTCACAATTTTTTTAAATTAAGAAATAAAAAAAAATTGTTTAACCACTTAAGGACCGCCTCCTGCACATTTACGTCGGCAGAATGGCACAGCTGGGCACAAGCACGTACCTTTAGGTCCTCTTTAAGTGACCCGATCGCAGCTGGAGTCCCGCGATCGGTCCCCGGAGCTGAAGAACGAGGAGAGCTGTGTGTAAACACAGCTTCCCCGTTCTTCACTGTGGCGCTGTCATTGATCGTGTGTTCACTGATATAGGGAAGCACGATCAATGACGTCACACATCCAGCCCCGCCACCCCACAGTTAGAAACACATATGAGGTCACACTTAACGCCTTCAGCGCCCCCTAGTGGTCAACTCCAAAACTGCAATTGTCATTTTCACAGTAAACAATGCATTTTTATAGCATTTTTTGCTGTGAAAATGACAACTGTCCCAAAAATGTGTCAAAAAAATTGTCCGATGTGTCCGCCATAATGTCGCGGTCCCAAAAAAAAAAACCTATCCCCTATTTTGTAAACACTATAAATTTTGCGCAAACCAATCGATAAACGCTTATTGCAATTTTTTTTTACCAAAAATATGTAGAAGAATACGTATCGGCCTAAACTGAGGAAAAAATATGTTTTTATATATTTTTGGGGGATATTATAGCAAAAAGGAAAAAATATTGCATTTTTTTCAAAATTGACGCTCTATTTTTGTTTATAGCTCAAAAAATTAAAACCGCAGAGGTGATCAAATACCACCAAAATAAAGCTCTATTTGTGGGAAAAAAAGGACGCCAATTTTGTTTGGGAGTCACGTCGCACGCCACGCAATTGTCAGTTAAAGCGATGCAGTGGCGAATTGCAAAAACTGCCCGGGTCCTTTACCTGCATTTTGGACCGGGTCTTAAGTGGTTAAACATACTGTCACCAAAATTTTTACTCAATTTTTTTTTTTTTACATACTGGAGTAGTTCAGTGGAGCAGTTTCACAGTTACATTATTGGCTGTGAAACCTGCCATTGCCTGCCAGTGCCAACATTGCCATCCAGTGCCACCTGCCAGTGCCATCCGATGCCACCTGCCAGTGCCAACTATTGCCATAAAGTGCCACCTGCAAGTGCCAATTAGTGCCACCTGCAAGTGCCATCCAGTGCCACCTGCCAGTGTCAAATGCCACCTCCCAATCAGTGCCAACCAGTACCACTTGCCAGTGCCACCTGTTAGTGCCTGCCAGTGCCATCCAGTGCAACCTGCCAGTGCCAATTAGTGCCACCTGCCAAAAAATAAAAATAAAATCAGCATCATATATCGACCATTGGCCCCCCCGATTTCTAAATATCGGCATCGGCCAGAGAAAAACCCATATCGGTCAACCTCTAGTGATGATCACTGTTCTAAGCAATAGTTTACTGTCACAAATGGCTTTCATGCATGACAGCTTGTTTACTATTGTGATCTGTGATTGGTTACAGCTAATTACATGGTACAGGGTGCCAAGTACCATGTAATAGTTGTGGGACAATCACCGCAGCACAATAGTAAGCAATCATTAATGGAAGCCATTCATGATGGTTTTGCTTACATTTAAATTACCATGATTGCTCATAGCAATTACGATACCCCAGTTGCTCACAGCGACCCAGTATCACACTCCACACAACAGTCACTGGATCCCACTGCTGCGCACCCAAGGGGGCGCACTAGTACATTGCAGTGCCTGCAGCTGCTGTCTGCTCACAGTACGTGTACTGTGAGCCAGCGGTAAGTGGGTAAATAGAACTAGAAAACAGCTGAAGTTAACGGCTTCCTGCCTGGATCATTGTAAAATGATATTTGGGTGGGAACCCTACTGTTCTGGGAGGATGTTATATGACTTCGTTCTGAGAACAGGCCTTGCTCTGGTGCGCTATGTCGCTTGCTGGGTCCACCAGACACAGCGGATGACTGATCAGTATACCGGCCCGCTACCATGTGATCGCTGTGGCCAACCACAGCAGATCACATGACAGTTGTAGACAATGAATGGATTCCTTTCATGCCACTCATTGTATACAACTGTGTTGCAAGCCGAGATTGGTCAATGATCACGTGGTACAGACAGGGCCAATCACAGACCATTTGTACCATGCGATTAGCTGTGGTCAATCACAGCTAACCACAATAATACACAATGTCTACACACAGTCAGTAAAAATATTTGATTATAGCAGTGAAATTCACCGCTATAAAACAATTACGGTACAGTGCCTTGCAAGAGTATCCACCCCCCTTGGCATTATTCGTGTTTTGTTGCCTCACAACCTGGAATTAACATGGATTGTTTGAGGATTTGCACAATTTAAATTTACAGAACATGCCCACAACTTTGATGTTTTTATTTTTTTATTGTGAAGCAAACAAAAAAATAACAGAAAAAGTCAATGTGCATAACTATTCACAAGTCAATACCTTGTAGAACCACCTTTTGCGGTTATCACAGCTCCAAGTCGCTTTGGACAAGTCTCTATGAGCTTGCCACATCTTACCACTGTAATTTTTGCCCATTCCTCCTTGCAAAACTGCTCCAGCTCCTTCAAGTTGGATGGTTTGCGCTTGTGAACAGCAATCTTCAAGTCTGACCACAGAATTTCTATTGGACTGAGGTCTGGGCTTTGACTAGGCCATTCCAACACATTTACATGTTTCCCCTTAAACCACTCAAGTGTTGCTTTAGCAGTGTGTTTGGGGTCATTGTCCTACTGGAAGGTTAACCTTCACCCTAGCCTCAAATCACACAGAGTGGTACAGGTTTTGCTCAAGAATATCCCGGTATTTAGCACCATCCATCTTTCCCTCAACTCTGACCAGTTTCCCAGTTCCGACTGCTGAAAACCATCCCCACAGCATGCTGCCACCATCATGTTTCACTGTGGGGACGGTGTTCTTTGGGTGATGTGATGTGTTGGGTTTGCGCCAGATATAGCATTTTCTTTGATGGCCAAAAAGTTCAATTTTAGTCTCATCAGACCAGAGCACCTTCCTCCATACATTTTGGGAGACTCCCAAAATGTCTTTTTGCAAACTCAAAACGTGCCATTTTGTTTTCTGCTGTAAGTAATGGCTTTCTTCTGGGCACTCTACCATAAAGCCCAACTCTATGGCGCGTACAGCTTATTGTCCTATGTACAGATACTCCAGTCTCTGCGGTGGAACTCTGCACCTCCTCCAGGGTTACCTTAGGTCTCTGATTAATGCCCTCCTTGCCCGGTCCGTGAGTTTTGGTGTGCAGCCGTCTCTTGGCAGGTTGGCTGTTGTGCCATATTCTTTCCATTTGGTTATGAAAGATATGGTGGTGCTCCTAGGGATTAAAGATTTGGAATAATTTATATATATATATATATATATATATATATATATATATATATATTCCTAGCCCTGACTTGTACTTCTCAAAACAATTTTACTCGTTTGGAGAGTTCCTTGGTCTTCATGACAGTGTTTGGTTAGTGGTGCCTCTTGCTTAGGTGTTGCAGCCTCTGGGCCTTTCAAAAAAGTGTGTATATGTAATGACAGATCATGTGACACTTAGAATGCACATGGGTGGACATCATTTCACTAATTATGTGACTTCTGAAGGTAAATTGGTTGCACCAGAGCTTTTTATGGGCTTCATAATAAAAGGGGGTGAATACATACACACATGCCAATTATAACTTTTTTATTTCTGAAAATGCTTTTATGTATATTTTTCAAATTTTACTTCTCCAACTTAGACTAGTGTGTTCTTATTCATCACATATAATTCAGATTAAAAGAACATTAAACTAAAATGGCGTGAAGCAAAAAACGAACAGGCGCTGGTCACTAGCGCAAGCAAGACACTGCACTAGCCTCTCGCCTTGGTAGGTGGTCAAGAGGTCAGATTATAGCCACGCCCCCGACATGTTTCGTCATAAAACCTGACTTATTCATGGGATATGCATATCCCATGAGGCTAGTGCAGTGTCTTGCTTGCGCTAGTGACCAGCGCCTGTTCGTTTTTTGCTTCACGACATTTTCTGGGGGCTATCAACTTAAAGTGTGGATCGAGTGCCGTGAGTTACCTGGATTTTCTTTCCTTGGTCCGCCGTGACCGTAGTTTGCCAGCTGCACAATATTGGAGATTTCTGCTGTGTTTATTCACGTTTTTACCTTTTTGGCATTGTGCGAGTGCATAATTTGCAGAGTTTTATGTGGTGTGTTATTAAACTGGTTTTACGTTATCACACTATGTTATACTTTCTTCATTATTTATGAGGATCTTATTCACTACTTGATTGAGAATGGAAGCTCGCCCTATGGTTTGAACCAATTATTACACGCTATTGTGCCGAAGCACGAGAGTGTTAGGCTGTTCGTTCTGGTGAGTGGCCATTTATATTGGTGAAGGAATCACTTTATCTCACATCGGGTGTGGTGGAAGAATTTTTTGAATTAAATTTACTTTAAAGACTTTACACCTTGAAAGAGAGAAAGAAATTTTACCTCCTATTACTTTTCCATGAACTTTTATTTTGCCTATGAACACTTTCAATCACGGGTTTGAATGATTTGGACTTTTACATTATTATATTGTGTTTATTTATTCACTGTGTGGCTCATACACACGAGCGCTGTTTAAATATAATTTACGGTTTAATTTAATATTTAAACACGTTATATATACTTTGTCATATACTTTTTTCTAAAAACAGCAGCTGTGATTCTCTTTGAATGTTTAGTCCTAAGCGCAGAGGTGTGTGTCATTAGGGCCCGTTTATTTTGATCACACACTTTTTTTCACATAAAAGGCGGTAATGTAAGAAAATAGTTAAAAAGCCAAGGGGGGGGGGGGGGGGGGGGTCGCCATGCCTCATTACTAAATACCTCAGACTGTCTAAAAAGTTCATTGGGGGGGGGGGGGGGTGATTTTTACTCTCCTGGCGTTTCAGGTCTAAAGAAATGGAGATAGGCAGTCAGTACATCAGGATTTATTGATTTTCAGATATGCAGCCCTCACATTTTTGTAAATATTTTATCACATCTTTTCATGTGACAACACTGAAGAAATGATATATTGCTACAATGTAAAGTAGCGAGTGTACAGCTTGTTTAACAAGTGCAAATGTGCCGTCCCCTCAGAATAACTCAACACACTAGTTGTCACACTAATGTCTCACTTCTGTTGCCAGCAGTTTAGTATACCTCCTCCCCAAGTGAAAATGTCCAAATTGGGCCCAAAGTGTTAATATTATGTGCGGACACCATTGTTTTCCAGCACTGCCTTAACCCTCTTGGGAATGGAGTTTACCAGAGCTTCATAGGTTGCCACTGGAGTCCTCTTCCACTCCTCAATGACGACATCACAGAGCTGGTGGATGTTAGAGACCTTGAGCTCCTCCACCTTCCATTTGAGGATGCCCCACAGATTATCAATAGGGTGTAGGTCTAGAGACATGCTTGGCTCAGACCATCACTTTTTCCCTCAGCTGCTTTAACAAGGCAGTGGTCACCTTGGTGATTTATTTTGGGTCGTTATGATGGAGTACTGCCCTGCGGCCCAGTCTCCGAAGGGAGGGGGATCATGCTCTGCTTCAGTAGATCACAGTACATGTTGGCATTCATGGTTCCCTCAATGAACTGTAGCTCCCCAGTGCCGGCAGCACTCATGCTGCGCCAGACCATGACACTCCCACCACTATGCTTGACTGTAGGCAAGACACACTTGTCTGTACTCCTCACCTGGTTGCCACCACACACGCTTGACACAATCTGAGCCAAATAAGTTTATCTTGGTCTCATCAGACCACAGGACATGGTTCCAGTAATCCATGTCCTTAGTCTGCTTGTCTTCAGCAAACAGTTTGCGGGCTTTCTTGTGCATCATCTTTATAGGAGGCTTCCTTCTGTGAAGACAGCCATGCAAGACCAATTTGATGCAGTGTCTGAGCACTGACAGGCTGACCCCCTCCATCCCTTCAATGTCTGCAGCACTCATACGTCCATTTCTCAAAGACAGCCTCTGGATATGATGCTGAGCACATGCACTTAACTGCTTTGGTCGATCATGGCGAGACCTGTTCTGAGTGGATCCTGTTAAATCGCTGTATGGTCTTGGCCATCGTGCTGCAGCTTAGTTTCAGGGTCTTGGCAATCTTCTTATAGCCTAGGCCAGTGGTCATCAACCCTGTCCTCAGGGCCCAATAACAGGCCAGGTTTTATGTATTACCTTGGGAAGATGCAGACTAGAATACTGCAATCACTGAGCAGCAAATGATATCACCTGTGATGTATTTCAGTTATCTTGCAAATCTAACCTGTTAGTGGGCCCTGAGAACAGGGTTGATGACCACTGGCCTAGGCCATCTTTATGTAGAGCAATAATTATTTTTTTCAGATCCTCAGAGTTCTTTGCCATGTTGAACTTCAGTGATTTTATAATTATCAATCAGCTGTGGCACCTGCAGGGCTCCAATGAGGAAAGTGGAAGGGTCTACATCCTTTTAGGCCGGGTTCACACTTGTCCGACAAATGCTCCGACATTGGGAGCTCATGACGTGTGAAAATCAATGTTTCCCTATGAGAGCTGTCTTAACTGGTCCTACACAAGTCGGTCCGACTTTGAAAATGCTCCCTGTACTACTTTGGTCCGACATTGATCCTACTTCAGCCCATTGAATATCATTGAAGTAGGAGCCTTGTCCTTACCATCCGACTTTTGACATCCGACATGTGATTACAACAGCAGTAAAAGGAAGTTATCTTACTCTGGGATTGTTTTGATTGGTCAAAGAACAAGTCAGACTATCAGAGTCGGATCAAAGTAGTATCCTGTTCATGAAAGTCGGATGGACGTAGGACCAAATGTCGCAGAGCAAAGTAGGATGAAAGTCGTACTACTGTCGTGTAGTATAGTGTGAACCCAACCAAATCGTGACTTCCCTTGGAAAGTGCCACCAAAAATGTAATTTTTGTTGCAGGGGATGCTCAAAAACCGACTTGTATTCTATTGCAGGCTTCTGGGAAAATCAGTAAGCCAATCACACAAACAGGAAATTATATTTCTAGGGGGAGTTCTGTACACATCTGTGTACAGAATGAAGCCAGGTTGCTATATTGGCTTGTATTTTACAAAATGAAAAGGATTATTTTTTTATTTTAAATAACCATTCAATTACAATAGGACTTGTCACAACTCGATATGCTATATTCCCCCCCCCCCCCTTCGAAAGCAGTTACCCTTTAACCCTTTCACCGCCAGGTCTGTACATCGTTGACTGACAATAGGAGCCACGTTGAGGCTGTCTAGGAGTAAGATCATTACAGATCCATCAGTCGAGGATATACCCCTTCCTTTTTTGGGCCCTGTCCAACTACTAAATTAGGACATGGACAGTAGATCACGCTAAACATTTGGCTGAACGTCTACAGATCTGTGCTGGCATACCATTGCTAAACTTCTGAAAATATCAATCCTTAGACATTTCTGTCGACCAGGATTTCATCCTGCTCACCACGGCAGCCACATAGGGGAAAAAAAAAAACCTCTGGGTGCGTGGCAAGCTAACCTACACGTGCATGCGACGGATGGATATTCTCCTCTGATCCTTTACTTCTAAATGAATTATCGTACTTCGGTTGGTGAAACGCTCTTAGCGGCGATCCAACTTTCAGCTTTGAAAAAAAAAAAAAAAAAAAAAAAAAGAATAAGCCTGGCGTAATCCCTGAAGATAAAAACCATGAGTGTTTTTCGAAACGCGTTGGATGGTCCGTCATCTTGATAGCTTCTGGGCTTTGATTCTTAATTCTGTGTTTTTCCATTTATATGTTTTGGTTATATCCAATGCTTTGTATTATGCTTTTCACCACGATTTGTTTATTTATGTAATAAAATTCAAATATATTTTTACATACATTTTCTGTCTGTGATCCATTCAAAGTCCCATCTTTCTGAAGAAAATTGTTTGGTACTACAGTATAACCTTGGATTGCGAGCATAATTTGTTCTGGAAACATGCTTGTAATCCAAAGCACTCATATATCCAAGCAAATTTCCCCATAAGAAATAATGGAAACTAAAATGATTTGTTCCACAACCATTTATTCATATGTCCTTCAGTTTATAGTCCATATAAAAAGATTATAGCAATGTGATCAGTTGTGGAACCATAAAATGTCCATCCACAAATGGAAGCCTCCCCAAAGGCATTAGAAGCAAAATCCAGCAGGAGCCACAGAGTATAAAAGAGAAGCGCCTCTAAGTGTAGCAATATGGTTTCATTTAATGAAGGTACAACATTTAGTACTCACATGGTTGATGATTAAAAGGAGGTACATCTAAGTATGGAGACATCCGGGGTAAATCGATCCATATAGACCGTCTTCCTCAACACCAGCTCTCACCGATATCAGTCTGCAATCATGACTGGGAAGACTATGCTGCAGTAGAGCGAGGCTTGAACCGCTCGTGGAAAGGACGAGATCAATGGTGGTGTGGAGAACGGTCTATGTGGACAGCTTTACCTCTGATGTCTGCATACCTAGATGTGCCTCTCCCAATCATCAACCATGTGCGTTACTAAATGTTGTACCTTCATTAAATGTAACCATAATGCTACACTTAGAGGCGCCACTCTTCTCTTATACTCAGTTGTGACATAACACTACTTGTATCTCAAGACATCGCTTGTATATCAAGTAAAAAATTATTAAAACATTTTGCTTGTCTCCCAAAACACTCTCAAACCAAGGTTTTACTGTATATGTATACTGGATCAACAGTCTTGTTGGCTAACAAAGGCAAATCCCCCTTTTTCACAAACATGTAAAATTTCCCCTACGCATGCGATAAACATGTTACATTGTGCATGCCATATGGGAGCAATATTTCTAGCACCAGATAGCCTCTGTAAAGCTAAACTGATGACTAATAGGAAGCTTTTAAAGCATAGCCTATTAAAAAAAAAAAAATATATATATATATATATATATATATATATATATATATATATATATATATATATATATATATATATATATATATATATATACTGAAGTTTTTTTACATGTTGGGTATCTGTTTACTCGGTGCAACCTTGTTTTTTTTTTTTATTATTGTACAAAAAAAAAAAGGGGTAATAAAAAAAAAAAAAAGTTGGAACTACCACTGGTTTATGCTCTAGGGTCAGCTTCTCTAACGCCCAAACAAACTTAGTGGAAAAAAAAAGACAGATGTTGCAAAAAAAAAAAAAAAAAAGAAAATGGTGAAGGAGGAGGAGGACACCTTGGCCCCAGCTTCCAGGAGGGATGGGCGATGTCACCGGGCCTCTCCACTGCCTCCTGGGATAGCTGGGCTCTTAAACTTCTGAGAGATGGCTCCCCGACACATTGTAGGGGCCCCATTCATGTGGGACTTCGAGGGTCCAAAAGGAGCAGCTCAGTGGTGCATCTCCCAGAAACATCTGGAGCCAGCCCTGTGTGCAAGAAGCCCGTTTCTGCTCCTAGGAATCATGTGTTGGTGTAAAGATGCAACCTGTACAAAATCAATGACAGATTTACAGATCCCGTCCAGTGAAGCTCATCCATCCCTGTATATGGCCAGTATCTGACAGCCTCTCAGTGATTTGCACAGGCAGCTATATGCAGACACATGTGACCCCTGGCTGCAGAAATAAGCTGAATAGCCGACGCGTTGATATGTATGAGCCATACGAGTGATTACACTGATGCTAGCAGAGGCTAAGCTGTGTCCAGGCTCTCTGCAGACACCAGGTCCATAGAACATGTATTACATGCACATTACCTGAGCAGATCTCTGCTGAGCTGGTCACACAGGAGATCTCTAAGTCGGCGTCGCTCAGCCCCCTCCTTGGCACGGAAGCCCTTCAGCTCTCCCTGGGCAGCAGATGCCATCTGAAGAGTCTGCAGGAAGAAGAAGACAACATTAGACAAGCAGAGATCCCAGAGACACCATTCATTACCAGCCTACAGACATGTCACCTGTACACACACACACATACACGCAGCCTACAGACATGTCACCTGTACACACACACACAGCCTACAGACATGTCACCTGTACACACACACACAGCCTACAGACATGTCACCTGTACACACACACACGCAGCCTACAGACATGTCACCTGTACACACACACACGCAGCCTACAGACATGTCACCTGTACACACACACACGCAGCCTACACACGTCACCTGTACACACACACACGCAGCCTACACACGTCACCTGTACACACACACACGCAGCCTACACTCGTCACCTGTACACACACACACGCAGCCTACAGACATGTCACCTACACACACAGCCTACAGACATGTCACCTGTACACACACACACACACAGCCTACAGACGTCACCTGTACACACACACAGCCTACAGACATGTCACCTACACACACAGCCTACAGACATGTTACCTGTACACACACACACAGCCTACAGACATGTCACCTGTACACACACACACACAGCCTAGACATGTCACCTGTACACACACACAGCCTACAGACATGTCACCTGTACACACACACACACACCGCCTATAGACATGTCACCTGTACACACACACACAGCCTACAGACATGTCACCTGTACACACAGCCTATAGACATGCCACCTGTACACACACACAGCCTATAGACATGCCACCTGTACACACACACACACAGCCTATAGACATGCCACCTGTACACACACACACACAGCCTATAGACATGCCACCTGTACACACACACACAGCCTACAGACATGTCACCTACACACAGCCTATAGACATGTCACCTGTACACACACACCGCCTATAGACATGTCACCTGTACACACACACCGCCTCCACCTCTACAGCTCCATGGCAGCAACAGGCTGCTCCTCCCCCTTCTCCTCCGAGTGACGGCTACAGCCAGCTATGGAGGAGAGCCGTATATTATAGGTACAGGGGGCAGCCTGGCCCGAACACACAGCACGGCGCCAGACTAATGACGAAGCACAGCCGGCTGCACCTTGCACTTTCTTTTCGAACACAAACTACAACACGGCTGGATGAGATCATGGCCGGAAGTAACGCCCCTAAACATCGCAGCTGACCAATCAAAAGTGCCTGGTTGGCCGGTCCTGTCTTCTAATTGGTTACATGAGAGCAGGTGGCTGCAGGGCGGGAAATAATCATTTGTTAACTCTCCAATGACCAGATCCCTGCCGCCTGCACTCATATTTCCAGTCACTTTCTGTTAACCATCTCCATTCCGGCCCAGCTCTGAGATTTCTCACATAGATGGGAAAAGCAGCATTTTTTTTGCTAGAAAAATACTTGGAACCCCCGGATACTACTATACTATATATATATATATATATATATATATATATATATATATATATATATATATATATGTAAAATCACTTGAGATGTAGTGCATGCAGACAATATAACACCCTTTTTATTTGTAAAGTATAAGGGATGATTTACGCTGTGTAAATAAATACCCAACCGTCAGAAAATTTACTGACAGTTTGGAAAAATCTGTGACTTTTAACTGCCCCGTAGATATACAGGCTGATAATTTGTCATGGTGTGTAGACTTTTGTAAGTGTGAAGCAGTCAAACTACTTGTTATGTGTGTTTTCATATCGTGTTTTCAATAGGAGTTCTGTCATTATTCATGTTGTCAGTGTAGCACTACCCCCGAAAGAGCTGCTGGTTGTTTTGGGTGGCACAATTACCTCGTGGCTCTTCCGAATTCCTAGGGGTGAATGGTGCATATAGCAATAGTAAAGGAATGTCCGCAACAAGTGTCTTTTCTGTGCTCTTTATTACCCAGCCGGGTAAAAACAATGAACTGGTGATGAAAGGGATAGAGTTTGCAGGAAGACGGAGAACAGCAGATTCAGGCGTAGTATTTGGAACAGTCCTGCTCCCATACGTAACACTTTCCGTACCACTCCTGCCTGAGTGGGTTTAGAGCCCATTCACACCTAGGCGTTTTGTCGCCTGTAGCGCGACGCTCACAAACGCCAGAGGGACCAAAATACATTAAAGTCTATGGGGATGGTTCACATCTGAACGCTGATGCGCCAGACGCCCATCGCCTGTAGCCAAAAAAAGTTCCGGACCCTTTTTTGTCGCGCGTATCGGGCGGTTTGGGCGTATTTGAGCGTTTCCATTTCCCATAGAAAGTAATGGAAACGCTCGATTCAAGCCACTTGCGCGACAACGGGCGTTTGCTACGGGCGTTTCGTCGCTTTTATTAATAGAACTTGTCGCCCATGCAGAAGATTAAAAAAATCTACCAACATAGCAACAAGTGATGAAAAGATGATAGTTTTTCCTATTGGCTAAATAAAAAACGTCAAAGTACAAAAACGTCGGACAACGCTGTATGCAAACGCACAAATAAGCATGAAAACGCGCGACAAAACGCCGGAAAAAAACGCCGAACGACCGACGCTCAGGTCTGAATGCAGCCTTAGTGTACCCGGACAGGCCCCTCTCACTGACTTGGCAGCCGGAGTATCACTCGAACATTTGTAGGCTAAAGTCTCTGCCACAGACCCTCCTGAATGGACTTCAGGGAGACGTCTCTGCCACAGGCCCTCTCTGGTTGCATTTACGGAGGTAATCCTCCTTAGGTAAATTACGCCTGGATCTCCTTCTTAACCACTTCCTTACTGGGCACATATACCCCTTCCTGACCAGGTGAAATTTCAGCTTGTGGCACTGCGTCACTTTAACTGACAATTGCGCAGTCGTGCGACGTGGCTCCCAAACAAAATTGACGTCCTTTTTTCCCCACAAATAGAGTTTTCTTTTGGTGGTATTTGATTGCCTCTGCGGTTTTTTTTTTTGCGCTATAAACAAAAATAAAAAGACAATT
Source organism: Rana temporaria (assembly GCF_905171775.1). Lineage (NCBI taxonomy): Eukaryota > Metazoa > Chordata > Amphibia > Anura > Ranidae > Rana > Rana temporaria. The sequence goes on from NC_053495.1 coordinate 139,270,875, forward strand.
TTGAAAAAAAAAAACAATATTTTTTACTTGTTGCTGTAATAAATAGCCCAATTTTTTAAAAAAAAAAAAAATTTTTCTCAGTCTAGGCGATACGTATTGTTCTACATATTTTTGGTAAAAAAAAAAAAAATCACAAGAAGCGTCTGGTTTGCGCAAAAGTTATTGTGCTTACAAAATAGGGGACAGAATTATTATTATTTTTTATTATTTTTTTTTACTACTAATGGCGGCGATCAGCATTTTTTTCGTGACTGCGACATTATGGCGGAGACATCAGACACTTTTGACACATTTTTGGCGCCATTCACATTTATACAGCGATCAGTGCTATAAATATGCACTAATTACTGTATAAATGTGACTGGCATTGAAGGGGTTAACACTAGGGGGTGAGGAAGGGGTTAAATGTGTACCCTGAATTGTGTTCTAACTGTGGGGGGAGGGGGGTGACTGGGGGAGGTGACCGATCTATGTCCCTATGTACAAGGGACACAGATCGGTCTCCTCTCTCCCCTGACAGGACATGGATCTCTGTGTTTACACACAGAGCTCCACGTCTTGTCCCTGTAGCCGCCGATCCCGAGTGCCTGGCGGACATCACGGCATGCGCATCGCCATCTCAGCGACGCGCCGACTGCGCGCGCAGGCCGTAAAAACACGGCCAGTTAGAGAAGTAGAACCACCCTGCGGCCGTATAAAGTCGTATGGCCGTCGGGTAGTGGTTAATGTCGCCCAGGTACCGACTGACAGGTGATCAATCCTTCAGTGTCCGGCTACCCTGATCCCCGGTGGTTTGTTGAAATCCTTTTGGATCGCCAGCCTCTCATTGGCGCTCCTCAGACGGACTCCCCACTGAACAGCAATACCGCTTGGGATCCTCAAAGGTGGGAACCCAGTCACTCACTGGGTCCCCGTCACTGCTCAGATGTTCCGGGGCCAACATGGTCCCGGAACCAGGAACACCGCGTGGCACGCACGCCCCGGTCAGGTAGGCCATAACGCCAGGGCGCCGTGATGTGGCCACCCTGAAGGTGGGTGCCACACTGGACGATGAAGACCTAGAACCAATGGCATCTGCCCCATAAATACCCTCCCCCAGCATGCACTGTGAGGCTACACCCTCCTGATTGGCTGCTGGGGAAGAGCACCTAAACCTTGACTCCACTGCTGCCATCTACTGCACAGGAGTGGGAAGAACACCCCAGTACAACAGAATGAGCCCACAGCACAGCCAAGCTGAGACAGAGACCCTGTTTTAAGCATAACAATTTGGATCAGAGTTTAACTACACTCTGATCTCCCTTTAAATTTAAATAGCACCGGTACTTCAAAGTAACCAGGCACTACATCAGTAAAAAATGTGCTCCGTCAGTAAATTTACCATATGCCCAGCCACATCCTCCGTCCTCAGGATTGGAAACTCAGGGAAACTCAGAGAATGCTTCTCCCGGTATTTGAAGATTCTAGGCTCTTACATAACATGCAGTCCGTGGATCGTAAGAAACATGAGAGAAAAGGAGACCATAGCGTAATTCCGTATTGGAGAAAGTTTAATAAAATAAACTAATGTACTTACAAAATAGATGTACAGTATATTAAAAGCATGTAACACAATGCCGGCCGGCACTATAGAAGCCCTTCCTCCTTCAAATCGACGCGGTGACGTCAATGCACGCCGTCTCAGATGCGTTTTCTCATACGCAGACGTCTGAGTTCATGGAATGACAACAAACTACAGTACATTAAGACCCTTTCACATCGGGACGCTTTTCAGGCGTTTTAGCATTAAAAATAGCGACAGAAAAGCGCTTCTCATGCCACCCTAGTGTGAAAGCCTAATTGCTTTCACACTGGTGTGGTGCGCTTACAGGACGGGAAAAAAGTCCTGCAAGCAGCATCTTTGGGGCGGTGTATACACTGCTCATCCACTGCCCCTGCCCATTGATATGAATTGGCAGCGCTTTGGAAATGCTGTAACATGGGCACTATTAACCCTTTATTTGCCCGCTAGCAGGGGTTAAAAACTATAACAGCAGTAAAGCGTTGCTAAAACTAGCGGCGCTTTACCGCTAACGGCCACACCGCCCCAGTGTGAAAGGGATCTAAATCATCCACGAGCGATACTTTAAAAGACTTTACAGGTTACCCGCTTAGAGGTAATCAGGAGGTCCGGGCTGAAATTATTGCTCCCACAATGACATTCATGGCGACCCCTCACATGTGCATACCTCCCAACTTTTTGAGAGGGGAATGAGGGACACCTATCGGGAAACGTATGCAAGCATAGGACACACCCCTGGCTATGCCCCCTTAAAGGAAAATTGTACAAAAAAACAAGATTGGTTAAACCCACAAGTGCTTTTTTTACCACCACTATTCCTTTATATTGGCTTTTGGAATTTACAGATGCAGCAATTTAGATATCAGATGAAAGGTTTAGTGCTGGAAAACACTTTTTGATAGATAAAAAGTGCATTTTATATACAACTACTGTATATAGATCAGACTAAAATGAGGAACAAATGAGGAGGAATGAGGGACATAGGGACATTGCTGCAAATCAGGGACAGTCCCTCAAAATCAGGGACAGTTGGGAGCTATGCATGTGTGGTGCGATCACTGTTCACATATGCAAGTAGGACCTACCTGCTCTGGAGGCATTGGGGTTGGGAGGCATTACACATGTTGCCTGGGCTTTTTGAACCAAGCCTATCCGCCTGGTATTATAAAAAGGGAAAGGCCAGGGTCTGCAGAGTTTTTGCTGATTCCCGCTCAGCAGAAGATGTGATTGCTGCAGAGGAGGACTGCTGCACCTTGCAGTCCATCTGAGACACCAGGAGTCTGGAGTATCTTCTAGCCTTAGCGAGCACCGAACATGGACTTCTACCTTTTGGAGGTTAGCCTGGGCAGCCTAGAGAGAGATAGTCAGGGGGATGCTTAAATGTTTTTGTTCATGTTGGACTGTATTGCTGAAACAATTCAGTAAAAGTTGTATCAACCATTCTAAGCCTGGTCTGACGTTCTTTAACCACTTGCCGACCAGCGCACGACTATGTACGTTGGCACAATAGCTCGGCTGGGCAGATGGACATACCTGTACGTCCCCTTTAAAAAGCAGCATTGTGGGCGCGGGCCGCAAGCCCTGTGAGTCTGACCGTGGGTCCCGCGGACTCAATGTCAGCGGGAATACCCGCGATCGTCTCACAGAGAGGAAGAACGGGGAAATGCTAATGTAAACAAGCATTTCTCCATTCCTCCTAGTGACAGGACACTGATCAACTGTAATCGGGAGCGGTGATCAGTGTCGTGTCACACACAGCTCACCCCCACTACAGTTAGAAGCACTACCTAGGACACACTCAACCACTTCAGCGACCCCTACTGGTGCATTTTTATAGCACTGATCGCTGTATCAATGACAATGGTCCCAAAATGGCATCAAAGTGTGCAATGTGTCCGCCATAATGTTGCAGTCACGATAAAAATCGGTGATCGGCGCCATTACTAGGAAAAAATAAATTATTATTAAAAATGCCATAAAACTATCCCCTATTTTGTAGATGCTATAAGTTTAGCGAAAACCAATTAATGAACGCTAATTGCGTTTTTTTTTTTTCCAAAAATATGTAGAAGGATATGTATAGGCCTAAACTGAGGAAAAAAATGTTTTTTTTTATATATTTTTGGGGATATTTATTATAGCAAAAAGTAAAAAATATTGCTTTTATTTCAAAATTGTCGCTCTCGTTTTGTTTATAGCGCAACAAATAAAAACCACAGAGGTGACCAAATACCACCAAAAGAAAGCTCTATTTGTGGGGAAAAAAAGGACGTAAATTTTGTTTGGGAGCCATGTCACACGACTGCGCAATTATCAGTTAAAGCGACGCAGTGCCGAATCGCAAAAAGCCAGCCAAATGGTCTGGGGCTTAAGTGGTTAAAGGGGTGCATAATGGTTCCTGGCATATCAAAAGAATAAAAGTCAGTAAAGCACATAGTGGGGTATGAAGTAAAGCCACCACAAAAGGTTGACTCAGCAAGTCAAGCCGAAGGAGTAATGCAGTTGTTACGGGTAACTAAGAACTAGCACAAGTTACATTGCATCCAGCCGTGAAGCGTGGCACTTGGCATTGGTAAAGGGTTCCCCAGAAGAGTGGGGGTCAGTGTTCTGACTCCCTCTCCAGCAGTTGGTTTCCATAGGCAACTGGGCCCAAACTTGTGTTATGGAGACCTGGCCACATGGTATGGGAAGGAAGGAGTTAACAAGTGCACACATGAGGTCCATGCTATGTGCAAGGCAGGGCCCCCATTCTGTCACTAGGAGTGAGGTGGCAGAGGTTCGATCGATGGACTGGTGGAGAGGGCACGGGCCCAGCAGTGTTCCTCTGATTTGCAACATCTGACAACAGTGTGCAATCAGACAGGACAGCACTTTTCAGAGGAACTCTGTTGTTTTTATGGGATAGCAGTCAGCAGATTTATACACAATAAAAGACACTACTACCTTTGTTGGAAAATATTTGGCCGCGGCCTTTATTATTGGCTTTAATAAATAAATATTTAAAAGTTAAACTTTAACAACATGTAAAACAGCTCAGCCACTACAGCTCAAGCTGTATAATCAAAATAAAGGGGAAACTCCCCACTTAAACGTATATAACTTGTTTAACTTTATATACAAAAACTGTCCCCCTTAAAAGGTGACACCAGCCACATAATGATCGGGTTACCCAATAGTAAACTAGCAACCCCTTACACTGCCTAGCTACAGCTTAACCTGATTTCAGAGGTCAAGGAGCCAATGGGAACTCTTCCCGCAAATTCTGCTCTGAGGGAAGTCTAGAAACCTCTGCTGCCGCAATCCCATGAGGCAAGGGTGGCTTAAAACTGTTTCCCCCCTTTTCCTTGCATTACTGCACAAAGTGGCAAGGCTCATCTCTAAGTTGGAAAACTGCCTTAATGTTAGATTTTCACATGACCACAGTCCCCATCTGGTCCCAGGCATTGACGTGCGTGTTCACAACAAAAGGTACCCCCACATGCAGAGTGAGTAGCCCTGCCCATGCGCCGCTTGTAAAAGTGACATGTATAGACGCTCAGCTCACTTTTTCTTTGTACAGAACAACAGGCTGGTCACAAATGACAAGGAGAGAATTTTTTTCTCTTCAGTTTTTACAAATAAAAGTATGGATTTGATAGTCCTAACAGTAATACTAATGATGTTTCACCCAAGGTGCCAAAGTTTTACCAGACCAAGCCATGCACTTCCAGCTTTCTCATCTAGGCAAGAAGGACCCATGGGATGTCATAGATCTCAGGAGGCTTGAGGGCCAGTCTCCACCACACTGCACATTGCAAGTCTTTAGGAGGTTGGTTGTCTCCTCTGGGATACTCCAGACTTCTTGAAAACACACAACATGCATCCCAGGAGGCTTGGGGGCAATCTCCACCACACACTGTGTGTCTTTAGGAAACTGACTGTAAGAACATGGAAGAGACAGCCACAGCACATGCAAAAGCTTAGTGGAGTTCATTGTATGTTAATGAGAAGAAGCTCATCCTGTCAACAGACTTCCTATTGGGACAGAATACACAGAATTTGTTCAGAAGTTCTTGCAGTTAACCATGAGCTTGGTGTCCCCTAAGAAACATCTAAAAAGTGTGTAGCAATTGTAGGCAGGTACAGTTTACTTTCTCCACTGTAGGCGGTGCTCAACAGCGGCAATATTGCAGAGGGAGAGGAAGTCAAGAGAAACATGGGTCTTCTATGGTTTTCTGGGTCACTGCAGAAGCGATCCAGTTGGATGCTGTCACCCCATGTGATTCTAGAGTCCATTTAAGACCCTTACTCCGGGTCTTGGCATGTATTTCGAGTGTCGGTATTGTGGACAGAGGTCACATGTCTGTCAGGGACAGTATTAGCGATAGGAGAGGTTCCAGACAAGTAGGGAAAAAGCAGGGACATGCTATCCTTCCTCGAAACCTCCCCTTTTCGGCACAGACTAGCAAGGCCGCATTCCATCCCTTGAAATGGACGCTGTCAGTGCAACCGAGACCAGCTGCTTCACTTTTTGTTGCAACTCACTGTGAGTGTGTCCAGTTGGGGTTGACTTTCTGCCAGGTAGTTGTGCTGTTTTGAACTACATTTACAATACAGTTCTGTTACTGTATTTGGACTCTGGTCTCACTTATCTGTTCAGAGACTAGGAGTTGTCTTTTTTGACAATTTATTGTAGCACGTAAACAGGTGGAGAAATGAGTGTGCAGAATATTTCAAAACACATGCAGGCTTTAGAGGACAAATTCTCAGTGCTTTAGGGGACAGACAGCTAGTCTCAGACTCTGTAAGAGTAGCCAGTCCTTGTAGCAACCTCTGGTGTCTAACCCTCAAAGAACTCTAGTCAAAAGGTCCTACTCACAATGTCCAGGAACTGCTCCCTACCAGCTTCTCTGCAACACTCATCAGTGAAAGGGGTCCTTCTCCAGCCCAGCTTCCCAAGGTAGCATCCTCCAGTAAAAATGTCCTAAATCCAGGCTCCTTCAGGCCCTCAGCTAAGCACATGTCTCTGAGGCCTGATAACATCAGCTCTTTAAGTAGAAGAACTAAAGGAAAAACTTTTATTTTCACAGTGAATGGAGTAAGGGAGGTTTATAACCCCTGAAAAAAAATTTTTTTTGCCATCTGTCTCCCATTTGGGAGATTTCCCCTCACTTCCTGTTCTATAGTCAAAACAAGAAGTGAGAGAAAATCCCTCAAAATTGAGGGAATCCCTGATTGCCACAAGGGTTACTAGTATTCCCATTAGAAGATATGCCCACTATTCCTGTTCTTTGGACAACCCAACATTTTGGATTTTCTTTTATTTTCACTGTCGTGACAATGGTAAACAGGACTAATAGAGAGGATACATTACCCTAATGGGGGCACAGACGGCAGTAAAAACCTGACAGATGTTCTAATCCCCCTCCACTCAAAGTTTTGCCTTTAGTTATACTTTCAGTAACCAAGCTGCCTCCCAGGAGTAGAGGTCCAAGGAGAAAATGAGAGAGATCTGAACAGATCCTTCCAAACATTTATCCTCTTCCCAGCCACACCTTCTACATCCCCCCTCAGGGATTGGAGTTAAGATAAATATTCATAGCCCAGAGATTGATCCTCCGACTTTATTTCTGTAAGCTTCTTCTAGAGGCAGGCATGAGCAATCAACTCTCAGGTTTGGGGATCGATCTGAGCATTCCAAAAATATTATTTGCTGTTCAACTGGGTAAAAACATGTGATTACTCAAAATTGTGTGCGACCATGAAATGGTCAAAAACAACAATATCTAAAATATTTCATAGGTGATGTTTAAAAAGCCTTTACAGGTTATCAGTTTAGAGCTGGAAATGAACTATAGCCCTAAAATTATTGTTCTAGCTCTGAATGTGTTTGGGGGGGGGGGGGTTCCTATTCACTAATGTAAAAGTGATCTAGCCACCTGGATCGCTGTTACCGAATAGCCGTTTGCCTGCTGAAAAGAATTGCACCAAGCTCATTGTAGCAGCTACAGACACCAGTTTACTTAAAGTGTAAGTAAACCCTCCTATCATTTTCAGCCAAGGAAGCTGCCATCTTTGTCTCTGTTTAATCTACAACTGCCATGATGCTGCACATGTGATCAGTTATGACACCAGCCATTGGTTTGACAGTTTGGTTGAGAGCACAACCAATGGGAGTGTTACATTTCCGGCACGTCCCGGAAATTAAACTGTTTTCTGGATGGGTTTACTTCCACTTTAAACCACTTCAGGTCTAGGATGTTTTTGGCCTAACTACGTGAACTTGTTAAAAAGACATCTTCACTTTGTCCATGTAGGGAACGGCGCCGGTGACTGAGAGCCTCTATCAATCACTGCTAGAGCAGGACACTCTTGTAGGTAAGTGTGCCATAATGTGCAACTATTCTATGATGACACCAATTCTGTTGTGTCTCCTCCCCACTCACTCTGCTGTACCACTCACAGAGCACAGCATAATTGAGGCGCCTTGTGAATAAGGCCCTTTTCACACTGGTGCGCTTTTGCTGCACTATTCCAGGAGGGCATGAAAACTATTCCCAATTAAATCCTATGTAACTCCACACACAGCAGGTGAGCTGCGCTTTGATGTGTCCTGCATGCTGCATCTTTGGTGCACCAAAAAGCCTCATAGGACAGTCAGATTAGAATGAAAACTCCTTCTACAAGCTTTAACCAGACACTAATATAAGTCACAAGACTGCTATATATGGCTGATGGTGGTTTAGTAATACATTCAGCTGCACAAAAGTGCATCAGTGTGAAAGGGCCCTTACACAGCAACATGAGCAGGGTGGAGGCACAGTATTGGTACTGGTGTTGATCATAGACTCTGTTCCAATCCAGGGGGAGATGGAAGTATTGCTTTCCTCGTACGTATCAGATGGGCTTAGTAGAGCTTAGCATTCTCTTAAAGCGGGGGTTCACCCTAAAAAAAAAAAAAAAAATTCTCTACCATGCCATTCAGCAAACTAGCGTTAGCAACAGTATGCCTTTATTTTATTTTTTTATCGCTGTACTCACAGTTTAATCCATTCAGACTCCCACAGGGAGTAGGCGTTCCTATGCAGAGGGGAACATGATTGACGGCCGGCTATGGCGCGTCACGCTTCCCGAAAATAGCCGAAATAGGACTTGGCTCTTCATGGCGCCTGCGCAGTCAGCTCCTAGTCTGTGCGCAGGCGCCGTATGGCGCCGTGAAGAGCCGAGTCCTACTCCGCCTATTTTGGGAAACGTGACGCACCATAGCCGGCCGGGAATCATGTTCCCCTCTGCATAGGAACGCCTACTCCCCGCGGGCGTCAGAAACTAAAGTAAAGGATTAAACTGTGAGTACAGCACAAAAAAACTAAATAAAGGCATACTTTAGCTGACGCTAGTATGCTCGATGCCATGGTAGAAAGTTGATTTTTAGGGTGAACCTCCGCTTTAAAGATGTGAAATAAAGACTTTTTTGTGTTGATTAAAGAAAAAAACATGAACATTGCTGTGCCTGGAGTTGGACCCTAACTTACTTTAAATCTGTCTTCTGCAGCATACAATGTTCATCCATGAAAGTATAGTATTCCTCCAATTTAACTGCAATTTTCTTTAAATTTCAACACTTTAGTTAAAGGGGTTGTAAAGGTACAATTGTTTTCCAAAAATAGCTTCCTTTACCTTAGTGCAGTCCTCCTTCACTTACCTCATCCTTCAATTTTGCTTTTAAATATCCTTATTTCTTCTGAGAAATCCTCACTTCCTGTTCTTCTGTCTGTAACTCCACACAGTAATGCAAGGCTTTCTCCCTGGTGTGGAGTGTCGTGCTCGCCCCCTCTCTTGGACTACAGGATAGTCAGGATGCTCTCTACGTTGCAGATAGAGAAAGGAGCTGTGTGTTAGTGGGCATCCTGACTCTCCTGTAGTTCAAGGGAGGGGGCGAGCATGACACTCCACACCAGGGAGAAAGCCTTGCATTACTGTGTGGAGTTACAGACAGAAGAACAGGAAGTGAGGATTTCTCAGAAGAAATAAGGACATTTAAAAGCAAAATCGAAGGATGCGGTAAGTGAAGGAGGACTGCACTAAGGAAAGAAAATTGTAACTTTACAACCCCTTTAACATATATTTAGCAACAGATTTTTTTCTTTGCAAAGTAAAATCATCAGTCAAATACTAATTAATTAATGTTACAATTGGAAAAACTATACTAAAGCCTCAGGGTATGTTACTTGTGCTGTAAAATGTTCTCTTAGTTAAAGTGCACGATGCATGGGTCAACTATTATTTTAAATCAAAGCAGCACACCAATAAATAAAATGGATTTCCCTGAGGCTTGATCCTTGCTAAAGTTAAATTGGAAGCATGGATTTCAATGGGGTTATTTTTTTTTTTAAGCATTTTGAACACTGAGGCTCTAATTGGCTTAAAAAAACAGTGGGCTCGGGTCGCAGAGCACTGCGCCCTGAGCCCACCCAGTTAATAGACATGTGCAATTCGTTTGGTTCCGAATTAGTTTTTTAATCAATTTTGACAAATTCATAATAAAATTATTTGACAAATTTCATTGCGAAATTTCCTAATTTTTAAATTTCCAAATTTCGGATTTTAGGATTTCCGAAATTTAGAATTTTAGAATTTTAGAATTCCGAAATTTAGAATTTCTGAATTTTAGAATTTCGGAATTTTAGAATTTCGTAAATTCGTAAATTTGAAAATTTGAAAATTGAAAATTCTAAATTTAAAAAATTCGGCATTCGAGATTCGAATATTTGAAATTGCAAAATTCCAAATTTGGAAATTCCAAATTCGGAAATTTGAAAAATCGAAATTCGAAAATTCGTTTAGTTAGGAAATTCTTAGGGTTAGGGTGTTAGGGTTAAAGGGTTAGGGTTAAAGGGTTAGAGTTAGAGGGTTAGGGCTTAGGGCTAGGGGTTGGGGTTAGGTTTAGGGTTAGGGTGTTAGGTTTAAGGTTAGAGGGTTAGGGTTAGAGAGTTAGGGTTTTAGGGTTAGGGTTAGGGTTAGAGGTTAGGGTTTAGGGTTAGGGGTTAGTGGTTAGGGCTATGGCTAGGGTTAGGGCTTAGGGTTAGCAGTTAGGGGTTTGGGTTAGGGTTAGGAGTTAGGGTTAGAGGGTTAGGGTTATGGCTAGGGTTAGCATTTAGTGTTAGAGGTTAGGGTTAGGGCTTAGGAGTAGCAGTTAAGGGTTAGGGTTTAGGGTTAGGGTTGGGGTTAGGGTTAGAAGTTAGGGTTAGATGTTAGGGGTTTAGGGTTAGCAGTTAGGGTTAGGAGTTAGGGTTAGATGTTAGGGGTTTAGGGTTTGGGCTTAGGGTTAACAGCTAGGGTTAAGAGTTAAGGTTAGATGTTAGGGGTTTAGGCTTAGGGCTTAGGGTTAGCAGTTAGGGGTTAGGGTGTTAGGTTTAGGGTTAGAGGGTTAGGTTTAGGGTTAGAGGGTTAGGGGGTTGGGGTAAGAGGGTTACGGTTTAGGGTTAGGGTTAGAGGGTTAGGGTTTAGGGTTTAGGGTTTAGGGTTAGGGATTAGGGTTAGGGTTTAGGGTTAGGGTTTAGGGTTAGGGCTATGGCTAGGGTTTAGGGTTGGGGTTTGGGCTTAGAGTTAGCAGTTAGGGGTAATGGTTAGGGTCAAGGTTAGGGCTAGGGTTAGGGGTAGGGTTAAGGTTAGGGTTTCCCCTTGAAGAATAGTGCTAGGACTCAGGAATTGGAATATGGACCTCCCCAGAGGTCAAATGTCAGAATGCAGGTTCCCAGAGATCAATAGGGAATGAACAAGTGGGAGTACAGAAATTTCGGAAATTTAGAAGATTAGGAAATAATTTGGAAATTTGGGGCCAGATTCACAGAAGAGATACGACGGAGTATCTCTGATACTCCGTCGCATCTCTCAGAGTATCTATGCGACTGATTCATAGAATCAGTTACGCATAGATAGCCCTTAGATCCGACAGGTGTAATTGTCTTACACCGTCGGATCTTAGGATGCAATACCGCGGCCGCCGCTGGGTGGAGTTCGCGTCGTATTCCAGCGTCGGGTATGCAAATGAGGTTTTACGGCGATCCACGGCGGTTTTTCGCGTTCGTTACGTCATTGCTAGTCTAGTTTTCCGTCGCAAAGTTAGTCATCGTTTTACCTGCCCTAACTTTACACACATGTTAAAGTATGGCCGTCGTTCCCGCGTCGAATTTCAAAAAAAAATTCTTGCGTAAGACGTCCGGGAATACGAAAGTACGCTACGCACATCGCCGTTCGAAAAAATTACGTCACTTCGCGCAAAGCACGGCAGGAATTTCAAAACGGAGCATGCGCAGTAGGTCCGGCGCGGGAGCGCGCCTAATTTAAATGGCACACGCCCCTTTGAATTACGCAGGTTTACGCCGTAGGCCGCCGGCGTAAGTTTTCACGCAAGTGCTTGGTGAATCAGGCACTTGCGATTCTACGTGAATCTGGCCCTTGGAGTTTAGGTATTGAAATTTTATTTCAAATTTGGCTGTTAGTGAACGTAACGAATGCGAATTCATCCAAAGTTACAAATTTTCCAAAATAACGAATGGAACGTAACGATCTAATAATAATAAATAATAATAAAAATTATTATTATTATTTATTATTAATTTGTTTCATTCCATTGATTTAGATGTTCCATTTGTTATTTTGGATAATTCGTAACTTCAGATAAATTTGTATTCGTTACATTCACTAACAGCCAAATTTGAAAGGAAATTCCAATACCTGTAATTTAATATTTGTTATTAGTACTATGCTGTTATGAAGATATGAATGCTGATTGAACTAAACTATATGGTCACACCTAGACCTTATTCATATTCATAAGTATATATTGTTAAACTTAATGGCCCAGATTCTCAAAGGACTTACGACGGCGCAGCGCCATATACGCCGTCGTAAGTCCTAATCTGACCCGTCGTATCTATGCAAATGATTCTTAGAATCAGTTACGCATAGATATCCATTAGATCCGACAGGCGTAATTCTCTTACACCATCGGATCTAAACTGCATTTTTTTTCACCGCTAGGTGGCGCTTCCGTCGAATTCCGCGTCGAGTATGCAAATTAGCTAGATCCGCGAATTCCTGAACGTACTCGCGGCCGACGCAGTAAAGTTACGACGTTTACGTTAGGCTTTTCCCGGCGTAATGTTGCCCCTGCTATATGGTGGCATAAGTGCGGCGCAACAATGTTAAGTATGGCCGTCATTCCCGCGTCAAAATTTGAAAAAGTTACGTTGTTTGCGTAAGTCGTCCGTGAATGGGGCTGGACGTCATTTACGTTCACGTCGAAACCAATGACGTCCTTGCGGCGTACTTTGGAGCAATGCCCACTGGGAAATTCCACGGACAGCGAATGCGCCGTTCCGAAAAAACGTCAATCACGTCGGGTCACAGTAGTTTTGCATAAAACACGCCCCCCTGATCCAAATTTAAATTAGGTGGGCTTACGCCGGCCGAATTACGCTACGCCGCCGCAACTTATGGAGCAAGTGCTTTGAGAATACAGCACTTGCCCGTCTAAGTTGCGGAGACGTAACGTAAATCGGATACGTTACGCCGCCGCAAGGTAACGCCATTCTACAAGAATCTGGCCCTAAGTGTTTTTTTTTATGCAAATGAAATAGTAAATAATGTGGTACCAGAAAATCCATGAAGCACAGGAGGAGGCCTTTTGCCTTCCTCCCTCCAACTTTAATTATTTAGAAGATTAATTAGAAACATGCTAACAGGAATAGAGAGATGACCTCAAGGGTAAATTTTTGCTCTTTTACAGTACAGTCATAGGTAGGGAGGTGACCCGCTGTGTTGTCTTTCAGAGCTGAGTAAATATTAGGACTGGGTGGACAGAAAAACAAATCCCTTGGCAAGTAAAATAGTTTCGATTTACATTTTGCAACCATGCATTTAGTTTTTTGCCTGGAGCTCAGCTTTTTTTTTAAACTAAAAGTGTTCTTGGTATACTAAAGAAAAATGCTGTTCATTTGGAATAACAATCAGCTACAAAATAACAAAAAGTTCACCTGAAATATATACATTCACTTTCACTCGCACAGCCCTATCAATTTTTACTTTAGAAAGATGGATTGTTCAGAAGTTCAGGGAAAAACAAAGTAAATGTCAACATTTATAGAGATTCAATTATTTTTTATTACAAGATTAATGATCAGGATAGAAATACAACATACCAGCAGTCCCAAAGGACACAGTGCAGTGAAGAAATCAGTACATTGGATTGTATCTTTACTGGGGTCATTGACAAAGTCGTGCACGGTTCACATACACACCAGCAATAACAACAAGGATCCCATCTGTGTGTGTGAACTTTTTGAAGCTAAGTACTGTTTTCTATTTGTACCACATTTCTAAAAATTAATAATTTTGTTTTACTTTATGAGGAGAATAGCAGGCTTTACTTGGCCGACAAGGTCATGGGCTAAATTAATAAAGATCACTGAATGTACAGCTTGAGCATTACTGAGAGTAAAGCAATTCCCTGCTTCAGTAAACCCCACTATGTTCTGTAGCAACTCGCTGTGTAATGAGTCTCAGTAAAACTGTGGATAAGCTGACCGTGACTTTGCTTTAATGCAAAACACTAACGGAAATGCGTACATCAGTTCAGGAAAACAGCAATTTTATATGCATTTTTCATACACACACTGGGACTGTTAGGGGTCACTATCTTGTCTTTAAACCCAATTGTGAAGACACTTAGGGCCAGCCCTATGATGGGACCGGGTGGTACCATGGGTACCAGGCAACACTTTTAGGGGGGCAGCATACTGATGCCTGCCAGCCCGTTCCGCCAGCTCCGCTACCCAAATAAAATTGGCGTCCTTTTTTCCCCACAAATAGAGCTTTCTTTTGGTGATATTTGATCACATCTGCGGTTTTTATTTTTTGTGCTATAAATATATATATTTTGTAACTTTTTGCTATAATAAATATCCCCCAAATTTTTGAAAAATAAACAATTTTCTTCAGTTAAGGCCAATATATATTCTTCTACATATTTTTGGTACCAAAAAAACCCCACAATTAGCGTACATTGATTAGTTTGCGCAAAAGACATTGTGGCCGCCGGCAATTCACAGGTCCCTTTATACTCCTGGATACATGTATAGAGCCATGACAGGCCCTCGTTATACTCCTTTATACATGTATAGAGCCACGACAGGTCCTCTTTATACTCCTATATACATTTATAGAGCCATGGCAGGTCCTCTTTTTATATTCCTTTACATGTAAAGAGTCTCGACAGGTCCTCTATATACATGTATAGAGCCATGACAGGTCCTTTTTATACTTCTTTATACATGTATAGAGCCATGACAGGTTCTCTTTATACATCTATAGAGCCATGACAGGCCCTCGTTATACTCCTTTATACATGTATAGAGCCACGACAGGTCCTCTTTATACTCCTATATACATTTATAGAGCCATGGCAGGTCCTCTTTTTATATTCCTTTACATGTAAAGAGTCTCGACAGGTCCTCTATATACATGTATAGAGCCATGACAGGTCCTTTTTATACTTCTTTACACATGTATAGAGCCATGACAGGTTCTCTTTATACATCTATAGAGCCATGACAGGCCCTCGTTATACTCCTTTATACATGTATAGAGCCATGTCAAGTACTCTTTATAGTCCTATATACATTTATAGAGCCATGACAGGTCCTCTTGATATTCCTTTACATGTAAAGAGTAATGACAGGTCCTCTATATACATGTATAGAGCCATGACAGGTCCTCTTTACACTCCTATACATGTATAGAGCAATGACAGGTCCTCTGTATACTTCTTATACATGTATAGAGCCATGAAGGTTCCCCTTTAGTTATCATGATATAAAATAATGAATGTGGGGGCCTTTTGGTTGGCACAATGTCTTGGGCCGGCACTGAAGACACTATAACCATATTTGTTTTGTTTTTTTACGCTTACCTTTTTTCTTCATTCACTGAAGGACAGATCATCACAAACTGTGTATAGTGTGGCCCCTGTGGATGGCGCAGTGGCGGTGCATCCATAAGGGCGCAGAGCGCTGTCCTCTCTCTCCTGCCACCCCCTCTATCACCAAAAGATAGATTCATGCATTGCATGAATCTATCCATGGTCGCCACTGACACCCCATATCGGGGCACCGGGTGCCTGAATTACAGTGGCGGGGGTGTTTTTGAATCACCTGATTAGAGCCATAGGCTCTAATAGGCGTCAAAAAGGTAAACAGCGAGCGCCATACTTGCTCACGGTTCACCCAGCTTTGTTAGAAAAGCGAATGAATATTCACTTTCCTAACACTGAACCGCCTCTCCACCAATAAGGTGCTTGGGTCTGTTACCCATCACCCGATTGGCTGAAACGACAGCCGCTGTAAATGGATGCCTATCAGGCGTACAGTCATAGTAGAGGACGGGAGTAGAGGAGGAGGACTGGAGAAGACATTGAGGACATGGAGGAGCATGGAGGACACTGCTCGCGTGGGGGGGGGGGGCACAGTTGCAGCATTCAATGGGCACAATAGGAGCATTTGATGGGGCACAGTGGGAGCATTTGATGGGGTATAGTGGGAGCATTTGATGGCACAGTGGCAGTATTTGATGGCACAGTGGCAGCATTCGATGGACACAGTGGGAGCATTCGTGGCACAGTGGCAGCGTTAGATGGGCACAGTGGGAGCATTTGAAGGCACAGTGGGAACATTTGATGGCACAGTGGCAGTGTTTGATGGGCACAGTGGCAGCATTTGATGGGCACAGTGGCTGCGTTTGATGGGCACAGTGGCTGCGTTTGATGGCACAGTGGCGGCAATTGATGGGCAGAGTGGCTGTGTTTGGCACAGTGGCGGCTATTGGGGGGCACAGTGGCTTCGTTTGATGGTACAGTGGCTGCGTTTGATGGGCACAGTGGCTGCATTTGATGGGCACAGTGGCTGCTATTGATGGGCACAGTGGCTGCATTTGATGGCACAGTAGCTGCGTTTGATGGGCGCAATGGCTGCGATTGATGGGCGCAATGGCTGTGTTTGATGGGCACAGTGGCTGCTATTGATGGGCACAGTGGCTGCATTTGATGGCACAGTGGCTGCATTTGATGGGCGTAATGGCTGCGTTTGATGGGCAGAGTGACTGCGTTTGATGGTACAGTGGCTGCATTTGATGGCACAGTGGCTGCGCTTGATGGCACAGTGGCTGCGCTTGATGGCACAGTGTAAAGTTTTTTTTTCTGAATTTTTCAGTTTGTTTGCACTCCCCCAATTTTTTTTAGCACCAGCCGCCACTGTGGCAGGGGGGGTAAAGGCGCTTCCGAAACACTACTTACTATATCTTTGGCCAAAACCAGGAGCCACAGTCGTCTGCCATGGTGACTGCAGACAGAAACTTGAGGAGTTGCTGGCCTGTAAGGGAACACTGTGACTAGAGTTGTTACCTCATCCCTTTAAACCCGAACACATATGAATTACACAGGTTATGAGGCTAATTTATTGCAGATAAGGCACCAAAAGAGTTTAATTACCACCTTATTCAGCCATAGTACCTGTGTAATTAATATGTGTTTGGGTTTAAAGAGATGAGGTGGCAACCCTAACTGTGACCCACCATTAGTTTAGCCTGTCATAGGTCCCACCCCTAGGGACAAGACCCTTGAGGCTGCCCACAAGGATACTGAACCATTGTAGCTGAACCTGCACATGGCAAGGAACTGCATGAACTCAATTGCTGCAACTGGGGTGACTTTCATTCAGCGACTTTCTTCAGGTAAACCGTAGGAATTTAGGGGGGGGAACAATGGGCACTAACAGTTTTACCTGCTGGTTTCTAAGCGTCCTACTCATGCGTACTGTACCTTTTTGTACTAGCATATTTAGATACACTATCAAATTGAAGCCAAACTCCAGCAAACAATTCATAAGCAGTTTTTTCCTTTTCAGATAAAGGTTTTACCTGAATAAATAATAGCTGCTCATTGTAATGAGCCTGGAAAGACAACACAGACAGGCTGGTGACCTGATATTTCTCTAATGCGGTTAAGCAATACGGCTAGGTCACTTCCCTGCCTCCAGCCTGGGTTTAGACAGTGAAGGAACAGCAGTAGACTGATGAGCTCTTCTCTATTCTCCCACTTCCTCTCGGTATCATATTTGTCAATGTATTTTATGCAGCACACCTGACTGGACTCCTAGTGCTGCCCTTCCTCCTCCCAGACTGAATTCTATCATGCTAATAGAAAGGAATGACCATCTGTACTATGAAGAAAATGCAAACGCTGGTAACTTTACTCATTCCAGAGAACCAGAACTGAAAATCCCAGCCTGGGACCTCCTCCTCCCCTGACATGTTTCACCCAACAGTCTGGGCTTATTTGTAAAGTAAACATGTTGTCCAGATGAATAAAACACCAGTGTTTGGATTTGTACAGTCTGTGGAGCATTGGATCAGCCCCCGCTTGTGCTCAACACTGGTGAGCAGGTCCAGGTTCAGTCTGACCACAAGTTCAGACTTGTTTGGTGTTTATCGTAAAGGTTGGATCTTTAGCCTGTTCGGTGGGAGCAGAACTTCAAAAATAGTAGTGGGGTTTTCTCCCACTACTATACAGGACAGCTTCCTTCTTCCACTATTAGCGGTTGTGGCAGGTACAGGCATCATGCATTTGCTGGCTAAGAATCCGTGGATTTTAAAGGGGAACCCCACGCAAAAATCAAGAAAAAAAAGTGTGAGGTCCCTAAATATCCATATCTGACTCTTACCTGAGCATGCAACCCGTCAGGCCAGGAAAGAAGAGCGAGAATCTGTGCCCCTTCCCCTCCTGAACCATACCAGGTCACTCGCTTTTAACATAGGGGGTTAACCCTGGAAAATAACTTTCAAGGGCCTCCTCCCCACAACCCTGGTCTAGTAGACGTGCGGATCTGTGGGATTATTGGAATCTCAGAGCCACTTTTAACAATAAGGGGGCCCTCAGATACTGCCTGCCCATGTGAATGAGTAAAGCTGTACATAGTTCACATTCAAGGTGAATAGGGGAATCCTCCTCGCTGTGCTATTGTATTCTGACAGTGGATCGACTCCCCGCTGTCAGAATGCACAGATCAGTGCTGCAGCTGCTGATCGAGTGGCTTTTATCTGACAGGGCGGTTGAATGGAAGCTGATTAAAGTAGATCCATTTGGCAACACATGGATCGAAATTGTGTCCCTGCTGAACCAGACAAATTTCAATCCATCTATGGCAACCTTAAGGAGTATATAATACCGCCCTAACTATTCACAAAATTAACACAAACACTATTTGACAAGTCCTTTAATAAAAAATAAAAAACACAACAAAAATTGTCCCACAATGTACATCCATTGTCAATCATGTTGTCCAGTAATGCAAATTATTGTCAATCTGGATGCCCCGACGTTTGCTGACCTGCCAGAAAACAAAACCCCTTTAATTGCCAACATGATCCTCACCCGACAACTACTTACCCTCAAATGACAGATCTGTCAGATGATAGCTGAGTATAAACAGGGGGTGGGATCTTCCAAGTGATGGCATTATCATATTCGGTCATTAACATCACAGGGATTTAGGGTACTTGCAGGGCACCTTCCCCCTGGCATGTTATTTATAGAAATCTTGCTGTTCTCATATGCAAGTAAAGCAAAATTCCACATTACTCAAGATCTCAGTACCTCGTCTTAACACATAACCAAAATTGTGCCAAGCAGCTGCCCTGCTGTAGAGTGAAGACAGAAAGTTGCTCGCTCGGCACAAGGCCATTCAGAGAACACTTTGCATTTTCTCAAGAATACAAAGGATTGATTCACTAAAACTAGAGAGTGCAAAATCTGGTGCAGCTCTGCATAGAAACCAATTGGCTTCCAGGTTTTTTTGTTAAAGCTTAATTGAACAAGCTGAGGTTAGGAGCTGATTAGTTACCATGCCCAACTGCAACACATTTTGCACTTTCCAGTTTTAGAAAATCAACCCCTATGCGTTTTTTATTGAATGCAGTGGAGAGGTGGGGCAGTGAGGTCATGGCCATCGATACAGGCGGCAGTAAGGTCTTTTTTTTAATTTTTTTTACACTTTAGATCGTGAGGGTTGGGACAAGTAGGATTTTCCCAGTACCGTCACAAAATATTACAACATTCTTTAAAATCAATAAAGTTTATTTTACATACAGTCAACATTCATTTTTAAAACTTTGGATATTACATATCATTTTCATTCTATGCGGTCATACCACCCCTGTTGGTGTCCCACTAAGAATGATAGGTGTCTTCGGTTACCATTGAACATTAAAGGTCAAGCTCCCAACATGTTTCGCAGATTCCCCGCTACTTCAGGAGAGAAAAATGGGAACCAATTACTGGAAAAACAAATGAAATATGTAAGTATATAAATAGCACCAATTAAAGAAAATGGCAAATATTCCATATATTCTATGGGTTTTAATAAACATTGGAGATAGGATAGTGCTGAGCTAGCAAACTAAAGAGGACACTCAAGGTCATGAACATCCCTGGCTTGTAAAAAAAAAACTTTATTGGCCCGGATTCAGAAAGCCGCCGTAACTTACTGAGGCAGGTTCTGTATTCAGAAAGAACCTGCGCCCTATGTTACGGCGGGGTAGCGTATGTGGTTTGGCGTAAGCCTGCGTAATACAAATTATCCAGGCAGTGGGTGTGTTGTATGTTAATGAATGGTGACCCCCACGTAAATTAAGTTTTTTACTAACGGCGCATGCGCCGTCCGTGGACGTATCCTAGTTCGCATGCTCCAAATTACGCCGCAAAGCCTCATTGGTTTCGACGTGAACGTAACTTACGCAAAGTCCTATTCGCGAACGACTTATGCAAACAACGTAAACCATGCAAAATTCGACGCAAGCCCGACGTCCATACTTAACATTGGCTATGCCTCATATAGCAGGGGTAACTTTACGGTGAAAAAAAGCCTTACGTAAACGACGTAAAAAAATGCCCTGGGCGGTCGTACGTTTCTGAATCGGCGTATCTACCTAATTTAAATATTCTACGCGTAAATCTCCGGAAGCGCCACCTGAATACAGAAAGAAGATACGCCGCGTAAATTCTAGGATGCGCTGGCGTATCAATAGATACGCCGACGTAAATTCTTTCTGAATCCGGGCCATTGACTTTAAATAATCATGTTATAATGTCTTGTGACGGTACTGGGAAATTCCTTGCCCCAACCCTCCCCTTTTTCCAGAATTTTATATTATATTTAATTTTGTCTATATATACTTGAGCAATTATTGTTTAATATGACGAACAGGTGATTTTTAGATGAGAAATGGGCCCAGGCAATTTGAGCAGACCTTGCATTTTACTGCAAAGTCTGCTTAAATGGGGGTAGCTGCACAAACTACTGTGGGGAAATCTTGCCACATTAAAAGAGATAAGAGACCGACTGGCGATTCAGCTCAATGGCACCAGCCCAAAGCCCAATTTTTTTTTTTGGGGGGGGGTTTGGTGTCCTTTAAAGTATAAGTGCACTTTCAGACATTTATTTTCCCTTATGCCCTGACCTAAATCGCCCCCACCCCCTCCACCAATTCATATTACCAAGATCTGTTGCCTTTGTAAACAATCTTGGATGACGGATCACGGTAAGGCCCCTTTCACACAGGGCAGATACGATTCATAGACTCCACTTGCTCTGCAAGGATTGATCCAGACCTGTCAGAGTCTCACTTTCCTCTATGGGGAAATCGGATGAAAATGGACCACCTGTCTGTTTTCATCCCATCCCATCCACCAGACGGATGGAAAATAGGACCACCATCCATCTGGATTTGGTGGACAGGACCAGATTAGTTAGCAGCGGGGGTCAGCGGAAATGTCACCGCTGACATTCGCTGCCCCTATAGGGGTGAATGGAGCGTCCAATCAGGTCCGCCTGAAAAACTGATGGGCAGACCTGATCGGACAGCCTGTGTGAAAGGGCCCTTAGGATCCGTGCAGGTTGACATTGAGATTGTTTAGGGCAAAACACAGGGGCCAAAAAAATTATTGTGGGCTTTCATTTAAAGTGCCCATTTTCTTTAAAGTGGTTGTAAAGCCTTACATATACCCAGTGAAAACTAATGTGAAACACATTTTCCTACATAAGCTGTATCCGTTTATCTACAGTCTTCTCTTCTCTACATCCATTTAAAGTGTTGAATTGATATAGGTTGTGTGAAAGTTCTGAAAAAGGGGTCAGGAAAGCTGAAGTCACACACTGCAAAGCTCAGTGAGGAGAGCTCTAAAAGCTGATTGGGGGAGGGACACACCCTCCCTCACAAAGCACACAGGAACAGAGCTGAGGCTGTCAATAAGCTAGAGGTCCTTCCCATGTCACCATTTTTCACTTGGTGTCAGGAAAACTTGTCAGATGTGATTTATGATGATAGCAACAGATCTAAGCAGCAGATCAAAATGACACTTATGCCTCGTACACACGATTGGAATTTCTGTCTGGATTTTTCTGACAGAATTCCGTTCAAGCTGTCTTGCATACACACTGTCACACCAAATTCCTACCGTCCAAAACATGGTGACGTACAACCCTAGAACGAGCCGAGAAAAATTAAGTTCAATGCTTCCGAGCATGCGTCGACTTTATTCTGAGCATGCATGTTTTTTACTCCATCAGAGTTCCATAAAGACGAACGGAATTTCCGATATAAATTTTTTTCAGCGGGACTTTCTAAGTCCGTCGGAATTTCCGAAGGAAAAACTCCGATGGGGCACACACACACGGTCGGAATATCCGATGAAAAAGTTCCGTTGGACTTTTTCCATCTGAAATTCCGATCGTGTGTACAAGGCATAAGTGCTCTTAATTGGGACAAGCAAACACTATAGTGAGATGCGCTTTTTCATAATTCACGTCTGAGGTTTACAACTACTTTAGGGTGTGTCTTCAAAAAGTTATAATAAGCTACAGTATATGTACATTTTAATACTATCATTCTACATTATGAACAATGTAATGTCAGTTTTCATATAAAATAATTTTATTTCATTAAATCGATTTACTGCTAAACAATTTTCTTATTTATAAAGAACAGCCTCTTTCAAGTAACTGAGCCAAATCTCACGAGGATTGTTACAGTTTACATTGTGCTAGCTATTAGAATGAAATAAAAACATTTGAATTTCACATCCTCCTATTGAACAAGGACAAAGCAGTATTACGAACAGTACCACCATCACTAAATCCAGTACAAAGACTCAGCATCAAAACAAGTCATTTTATCTAGTGACAACACTTCAGTGATGTTACAAAACGCAGTAAAAAAATAAAAATAAAATTATACCCATATGACCAGCTGGCCAATGGCACCCCTGTATTGTCATTTTACAAAGTTCAACAAGGCACCACACAACAATTTTAAAGAACACGACATATCATAGACTTCCATGACTTTTTGTTTGTTGTACAGTGTAAACTTAGAGATGTTAAGGCATGTGCAAAATATAACACTACAATTCAGACTGGCATTAACAATTGACACAGCTGACGGGACAATCCGCTCTTGTTATAATACACAGTGACATTATAAGAGGCACAGTATATTTACCATGTTCACTGAGACAAGCTAAATATGGCCCTTTGTTTGAGAATTGCTGTTTTTCTTATTGTTAACCAGCTTCCTGTTAGATGGATTTTTATAATATCAGGAAAGTGGTTAAAAAAAAAGCAAAATTAGACCTTTATTTTCTATCCATATATAAATAACAGTGCCTGAAATCAGTCCTTTGGTCGAAACTTCTCCTCCTCTAGAAAGGTCCATATTAAATTGTTGACCAGTTCTGGCTGATCCTGCTGAAGCCAATGACTAGCTTGTGAAAGCACTGATAACTGGAAATAATTCTTTGCGTAGATCCTGGTCAGTTCGGCCATCTCCACTTCAACAAATGCATCGTTTTCACCCCACAGGAGGAGAGTTGGCATGGTCACCTGGTGGTGTTTCAAAGGGAGGCAGCTTTATTGAGAAAAAGAGAAATAATTTAGATTGTGATTTTCTTTCCAAAAACAAATCTTCATAAAGCTTTGATAATTTTCACTGTGTTGCTAGATGCAAATGTTGAGTCTTTAAAAGCACACAAAGCTATATATCCTATTATATTATGTAATAATGGCCTACCAGTGCCATTCCTTTTGAGCCCTGTGCCGTGAACAGTGGCTCCCGCGTGCATGCACGGGAGTGACATCATCATGGCTCCGGCCACTCACAGTGCCGGAGCCCACGAACCCGGACGAAACTCCAGGAAAAAGGTCACCCATCTCAGCGGTGTGTGCGAGCTCTGCTAAAATGCTTTGTTCTAAGGTAAGTATTTCATGGTGAGCTATACATGCCATACATATTAGCTCATTAACAGGGAAAGAGAAATTACCACTCAAGGTGGGTCTGCTGGACAATCAGTAGCTGCTCAGGAGGCCAGGAGTGCCGGCAATGCACGAGGCAAAATGTAGAAGTTGAAAGGATGGACAGCCGCACCTTCAAAAAAAAACCTTAGGTTGTCTTTATTTAAAAAATAGGTGGAAAATGCACTACAAATAACAGCAAAGGGTGGAATACAGCCTACGCGTTTCGCACTGCAATCAGTGCTTAGTCATACGGCGTATGCACCCTAGACATTGGTGCCAGAATTTCCTGCAAATATCTCCTAAACCTTGTAGGTTTGGGAGATATTTGTTGCACCTACAGGTAAGCCTTAATCTAGGCTTACCTCTAGGTTAAAGTGGTTGTAATGGGTTTACAACCACTTTAAAGCAGCATTCCAGTAATTTCTTTGTTTATTAAAAATCAGCAGCTACAAAAACTGTAGCTACTGACTTTTAATAAACACACA